>NC_079295.1:48903720-49206750 GCF_023638135.1 Falco biarmicus | reverse complement strand
TTGAACTAAAGGCTTGACATTCCCCAGGAAGCATTGCTGTCTCCCACAGTTTCTATTACAATCCACAGGTTGCAATGCCTCAAACCCTGCTTAACCTCAAGCACGGCATAACTGGGACCATCAAACCAGCAGCAGAATGGCTGCAGCACAGATTCCCTTCCAATTGCTACCATTTCTTCTTGCCCATCAATACAATTCCCCTTCAAAGTGAGCAACAACATTACAGCTAATCTGCTCACATCCTCCTATGCAGCTCCAGCCACTTACTCTCAGTAAGCAGTACAGAAGGATGCAGATGTCTCCTCTGCAGTAAGCGTGCACTTGCAGAGGCTGCTGTGCCTTAAAAATGTGTTAAGAAGACTGAGCCAAATGAGTAATCACCATGCTTGAGGTATGCAAGAAATGGAACCGAATTACTTGCATGGTAAATGTATCTGGAGGTATAAGTGCCAGTACACACAAGCTCAAGGATGCAGACATTGAAATCAGATCAACACAGACTCTGAATATATTCAACCACATTTTTCTAAATGTCTTTGTATCACATTAAGCTACCATTTACAACAAAGAACAGAAGAAGAATTTTTCCTGCTCTGTCAAAATTGTGGCAGTTTTTTAATGGTTAAAATTAATATTTGACATTTTCAAATGCTAAAAGCTATTCTTGTCTAGGAGCTATTGTCCTAATATTTCCAGAACTGTTCAATATTACGAGTTTTTCCTGTTCTATAGGTGAATTAACAAATAACTGAGTGAGCTGTTGAGGAATGCGAGATAAATTCAAGATATTTATCATTTTCCAGATCGGAAAAGCATTGACCAAATCAGCCCACTACAACAGTAATAAGAACACGCTGTGGCAAGTCTGACACTCACATCAGCACCTCTATACTCAGGAGGGGCCTTAGGCACTCGGTGAAGCAATGGCTTCTCCTTTTCTGTTAAGTAAAATACGGTATTTACCATAAAGCAGTAGCTATAGCTCTGTCTAAAAGGAAAAATGGGTACGTCTTTGCTGCCGACGGGCTACAAGGCAAGAGCTTGAGAACAATTGCGCTGCATAGCATTACTCTGTGGAACTTGGCATAGCTGCTGATTTTCTAAAAGGAAAAAAACCTCCTCCCTGATACTCCTGCAATGAAAGTATGATGTTGACAGCACCAGAGTTCTGCAAAATGAGCAGGTCCTACAGATGTTTTGTACACTGAACAATGCAAGGTGAGTGGTTTTTTGCTAAATATAATACAGCTGTCTGTCTGGCTATCAATTAATGCTCTGGGAAGCCACTGAGAAACTCTTGTTTGTTTTAAGTGAGGGAATTTAGCTCAAAATTTCCAATTAAACCAGTCCTTACTGCTGTCACACACTACTGTGCAAGTATGACTGCCAAACTTCCAGAAGATAAGCACCTCGATTTCTTTGCTGATCTGGTTTTACTGTGAGGTGATAGATGGTAACTTTATACTTCACCATTCACTCAAAGCTTCACGTAGTCTAATTAACCCAAGTCACACACATGTACCTTCATTCTGAAGAACAGGACACTGAACAGAGCCTGAGCTTAAAGATTCGGGAAGGGCGTTCACCAAGCAATCAAGAAGGGAAAAGATCTCAGAAGCAGATAATTATTTTAGCACCATCTTGTACCCTTCTCCAAAGCCAAATTAAAAGCCATCTGTTAATTAAGACCCTTCAAGGGATCCGACCTGCATTGACTTTTACAGATTCATGACTTCTGTCCTGACACAACTACAGGGATCACTCAGTATGTGATGAAGTCTTTCTAAATGTTTAAAAGTACAGAGCACACACATTTGTGCAGGCTTCGTAAGACGTTTTTAAAATTTTCTTAGTCACTTCAAACAAAAAAAAGTCCCACCCTGTTTCACTAAATTAGACACAGTGCTACTACATTTGGCTGTCAACGCACCAAACACAAAACCAGTAAAAAATAAATCTACCAGGATATCTCTTTTAAAATTTGTAAATATTTTTGCATTATTTTAAATGAACTGTAAAAATAATCTGTGTGTCAATGCCCAATTAAACGCAACATTTGTATTTATGACTTCAACAATTCTTCCTCCCGCCTCCTGCCATTTCCAAAATGCCAAGCAAATAGCGATCAGACAGCATTTACGAGACTTATTTTAAACCCACCCATCTTCAGAGAGATCAGAGTTTTCATTTTGGAAAGCTGCATCTGTTTTGTCTATTGGAACATATGCATAAAAATTAAATTTTACCTCAATATCTTTATACTCAACTTTGGATACATCCATGAGCAGGAACTAGAAAGTGACTGACAGTGGACTCAGAAGAAACACTTGAAGACAAGCACTCCTCTAGAAGTAAGGTCAAGCTTCTGACTAATAAATGACAATAAGGCTTCTTTATTTGTAGATTTTATGTAGGTTTTTAGTCCTTTACAAAATGGCAATATAATTAATCCTTCCTTTTTTATCAAGGGGACAATGAGACACAATGAGAGGCAGTATGTGGCTACAGCAAGTTACTCGAGCAGAGTGCAGGAAGAGACAAAAAAACCCCCAACCTTGAAAGTCATATATATACCTTAGGTATTCCACTTTATGCAATTTATACACTGAGTCCTACCGCGTGTGGTGAGACTGGCCTGCCAGCAGAGAAACAGCATGCACAATTCTGACTGTGTGTTTGAGAGAGATTCATTTGGATAGAAAAATCTTTTACTGTGGAATTATCCAGTACTACTACACATGTGCCACTGGATCACTGACAAAACAAAGCGATCCCAACGTGATGTTGTCCCTACACAATACCAACTTCTATGCATTCATTTCTATTACACTTCTCTCCAGCTGAGATTACAATACAGAGGCACTAATATGATTTTGTAGGAACAACATACACCTCAAACAGGTTAGAGCAAAGTCTGACATCAGTGGAAAGAAATGATTCACCCTGTGATTTTGGGGTTTTGTAAATATTGCTTGCCGCTAAGACAGTATGAATTCAAAAATTACTAACTTTAATACTTTCCAAAGCAGACATCCAGCTATATGGAGGCTCCTTCAATTTAAGTTAATTTAAAAAAAACCCCAAGTTTCATACTGTTGACCCATTTTCTGTTTTATATTTTTTTTCTGTTGAACCGTAATGGAAAGAAAATCTATGCATTTGCAAATTCTAAACATCAGTAAGCAATATTACCCTCCTCTGATCTCCACGGACAAAAACTAAGCCCCTGTTTAATCCCAGCCTGATCACTAAGCAAAAAGATATTTGTAGTTTATTGGCTGTATCTTTTAAAAAATATGGTGAGTTTTTATTTTAGGAGATAAACATGTGAAATCATACAGTTTGAAACATGAGCTCATAATCTGCACCATCACTGGATAACAGACCAACATCTGGAGGAAGACTCGCTCTTTAATGATCTTTCTTGACCTTATTCTGCCTTTGTTAATGATAAGTATTTTTACAGTGAACAATTTTTTGTAATTGACTGATCTATTCAGAAAAATACCTTCTTGACCAGTTATATTCTTGTGCACTTAACCATCACATAGCAGAATGAAAACAATGGTTATAGTAGTATTTATTTAATTGAGGCTGTGATCCTCTACTTCAGCTATGAAAATAGATTACTTTCATAGCAGTAAGTAGCAATTGCATGTGTAAAGATCTAGGCTTTATTTTTTACGAATTTCTCCTGAAAGAGGCCAATTATTTGATTTGTTTGCATGATCACTGTAGGCATTTCTCTGGCTACATAAAAGTAATAAAAATTACACAGAATCCATGGATAGTAAAAACAGCCACAGTGACATTCCATTTCTTCCAGTGAGGTAGAAATGAATTGCAAATTATTTGAATGCACTGCAGTGAGAAAAACAACATTCTGTTTATAGCTAAGCCCTAGTTAACAAGAGGCTATTATTCTGTGGTAAAAAGTGTATTGGTGTAAGAGAGGCACACTATTGCTTTAGCTGTAGTAGAAGTTTTAAAAATAAATTATAATATTAGACCAGTGATATCTATTGCAGTGATATTCAGCAGTCTGTACTCATTAATAGGTACTAAAGCCCCAGACAAAGGACCAAAGATTTTTATACATCTTGTCCCTTCTTTCTTTCATAATATTTTGGCTTCTATTTTTCTTACCACAACGTCACCTTTATGTATCTTTCCTGCTATGAATCGTTTAGTCACTGAAAGCCCCTGTGAAACACTGCAGATGTAAGGACACACACTACAGACTGGTTTGTTGCCTTAATTCGTTTTTCAGTGTGGATATGACATCTAGATTTATTAGACCAAGACGTAATACCACAAAGTGGTTAACTCTATTGGGGATATTCATGCAAGATGCAACTGTTTAAGTAATACTAGTTTCTTTTTATGGTAGGCTCCACAAACCCACATGCTATTCAATTATTTCAGAGCAGGTCCACCCTGACCAACACAGCTGAATGATATCTACAACCCTCATTCTGCTACCTTATACACACATACAAGGAAAGATTCACTGAAGCATAACCAGATCATTTCTTTTTTTCAGTGACTGTTATCCAGGTAGTCGAAGCACCTTCAAGCCTCCAACTCCATCAAATGAAGAAATTTCGTCATTCAGCAGTGCTATGCTATAGAAAAAGGCATAAGAGTAGCATAAAGGTATTTAAAATACAGAAAATAAAGTATACTGTAGAGGAATGAAGCTGGGTTAATTAACAATATACAGCTGTGGGCTGGCTTCAGGGGCGGTGGGTTGGCTGATGTGGATAAGGTGTAGCTGTGGGTGGTTCCTGCTATGTAGTTAAATAGCTCTAAGGGGTATGGAAGAGGAGCAGCCAAATGGAGAGAGACCTGGAAGAAGCAGAGAGAGACAGAGAGAGCGACAATATACTACTAGAATATACATGCTAACTAATGTAACAGATAGAAACACAAACAACCTTTCAGCTAATGTGCCCACAAAAGCATAAATTCCTCAAAAAAATATGTTAAACTTCTAATCATGTCACTCAGCCTATTGAGTGTTTTGTTATTTTAATACTTTAGTAGATCACCTAGAAGGAGCTAAAATCCTACCGAAGTCTAAGCTAAAATCAAGACAATTCACAAGAAGTAACAAGTCTCCCTACGACTTCACTGCACTTATAAACAAGCCTGGCCTCACTAAGTTACAAGCTGAGTTAAGTTCCTTGAAGTCAACCTAACACTATTATGAAAATCTACAGGCTCTACTTTGAAAACAAATTCACTTTTTTTATCCCCAAACACCAAAAATACTCATAGGGAGATGTGGGCATGTATGAATTGTTTACAGCAAATCAAAGATTCTTGTGGTACATTTTGAGCTTTACTCCTGAAGACAACAAGGAATCAAGGGCACCACCGATTCATCAGCAAATGCCTTGCTTCAGCGATCTGCACCAGGATCTATTTGCATAAAGCCACTTCCAAAAATGAATTCAGCTTTCCTCCAACTCACTGTCAAGCACGTTGCTGAATTTCAGATTGACAATGTCAGCTCAGAAAATTAAATTAAATGTAAAAAAGCTGACCAGGGAGAGGGAGGAGGCCCTCCTGCTCGACAGACTTCAAAGGGAAGCAACAAGAAGTCTACACATTGCTGGTTCATTGTTGAAGCACTCTCAAATCAAATAATATCAAATTCCACAGTGATTTAATTTCATCAGTGCTGGGAATGATGATGATTCTCTGAAGTCCACTACAGCCATGCAAATCTCCAGGAGAAACTATACAGTAATACTTGTCTTGCAATTATCCCAAAATTTTCTTCAATGTATGACACCTCTGTTCAAAAGCTTGCTAAAGTAGTTGAAAAAACATTAGTAAGGGGGTTTTGCCTCATATGACACAAATAGACCTATCTGATAAAAAAATATAATTAATTTCATTATAAAACTTGAAAAGTGTACATCCTGATATTATTTATGCACATCATTACTTCCAGATGTACATACACAAAACCAGCGATCAAGAGGCAGAAACTAAGAGTCAGTCAAAAAAAATACAATGATTTCTACATCACAGTTCCAGACACAAAGGTTTTTGTTTGGTTCCAGAAAGGAATTTGTGGTGGAATCTGATTTTATCCCAGCTCAGATGCAATCACTTTCCCTTTCTTTGAACAGTTAATTTCTGGGAAGAGAACTCTAAATACTGGGGAACTATGTCTAACTCAGAAAGTGGTTTTCTAACTACACCTATCCCACCCTGGTAAATTCATATGATTATGATATAGATTACATACAACTATAACACATATGGTTCCAATGTTGTTTCTAGCTTGCACTCTTTGCTCAGTCTTCCTAAATCATAGAACAGAAGAGTGACATAAAAGAAGAAAGGCAAAACAAATACTAAACGGTAGGGTTGGGATGCATTACCAGCACTATACCAAAGGCAATAATACAGCAGAAGCATAGTTTTATATCCATTAAATATTTTGAGTTTTCACACGTAACATACATGATTTGATTAGCAATATTACACAGGAGCCCAAGTATATTTCTCCGTATATGAAGCATATTTTGGAAGTATTAAGCACACCAAACGTATGTCTTATTCAGAAGGTTCTATATTAATACAAAAATACAAACAAAACCAAGAATCTTCAGTAAATGCTGACATGCTAAAATTAGCTAGTAGAAGACAAAAATCATTGTAAGACAGAGGAGACTATTCCTTCAGCTATTCCACTGAGCCTGGTAATTAGAAATAATTTAACCATGTGAAAATCATACATTACAGGAAAACATCAGTGCCATTTTCCTGCAATAGCCCAAAACTATTCCTGATTTATATTTTAATAAGTTCTATACATTAATCCATATGCTACGTCCCTGTGGGTTTACATGATGATTTTTGTTCTGTTTGTATGGTAGACAGCACCTCTCACAGAGAAGTCAGCAAAGAATGGCCTCACTGAAATCATTCAGATGCTGACCCCAAGGTTATGGCCGTGAGACATTCAATAATCACTGCACGCTCAGCAACGACTGCTGATCAGCCCAGCACATCTGAATTCTTAAAACTGAGAAGGCCCAAATGAACATGCTCTAATTCCCTCAGTTTTAAGTCATCACCTTTATACCCACCCCGAGAAGTGCGAGAAGGGAGCAGGAAGGTGCCCAGTCCCGGCCAGCAAAGCCCACGAGCGGGAACGCTCCATGCTCTACCTGCACTGAGGGCTTTGGCGCACAACTGCTCGCCTCTGGACTAGAGGTGGCAGCATTTTTAGCAATGCCGTGGTGCCCCTGGCTAAGCAGATGGTAGCATATTTACACAGAACTAGTTCTAAGCTGACTGAATAACCTATTAATATTAAGATTTTCTTCACCTTGCACGCATCTCCTTTGGTTATCAAAGTCAGGAATTCTTTTAAAGCTGCAATACTATTTACAGAAACATTTCTCGCTTTATTGCACGGAAGCCTTAAAATGTAGATAAAAGGTAGGATGAAGCAGGAACAGCGCACTGCAGCAGTACCTGAGGGAACTTCCTTCCTTCAAAGGCCACCTGCATGTTACAGAAATAACATCCATGCCACGAGGTCAGCAGTTTGCTTATCAGAGGTAAATAACGATGTGAATCCGTGACTGAGATCTATGGTTACATTTCTAACAAGTCACACACTCTTGTAGAAACCCCTCTCCTGGCTCTGTCTGCGAGGGTTTTGGCAAAGGCCGGGCAGCACGACCCCTGCGTGCTCCACCACTCGCCCCAGCATTCATGGTGGCAGCTGCAGGCCACCCTGCTGGGAAAGGCTGAGGAACAGTTGTCCTTTTGGCTGAAACATGTAATACACTAGAAGTAGATGTGTTCACGAGTAGCCAACTGCCTTCAAAGGTAATTTTGAGAATTTCTTCAGGGTATTTTCTTCAAAACCAAAACAGGTGACCAATGACCCCTCACTATCACTGAGAAACCCTTACTTGGTAAGTTACATGCGCTCCTTCTCTGGCAAGGCTGGAATGGGTCAGGTGACTGCGAAAATACCTACTTGACTGGGTCCAGCCCCAATCCAAAAGGAAGGATTTCCAATGTGTTTGTAGGAATGAAGTCACAGAAGCCAAAGAGATTCAAGTTTTTCTGTATAATTGTTTTTCTCTGACTCGATAAGCAAATCCTGCACGGGACGCTTAGGGGCTTTCTGCACTGGGAGTTTCTGTGCATCTGAGACTTCCGCACCGCAACCGTCTTTGCTAAGATAACATAAAATTTCAAAGCACATAGTTAATGTTCAAATGGCAGCATATATTGATTCTCTGCCCATCCCCTAGTATCTTCAGTTTACCCAGAAGATTATTTTATTTAATTAACTGGGTGCTTTATTAATATAAATATTCCACTATTGATCATAAGAGAAGCTGACGCATGTTTGAGTCAGGCATACATCAGATCCATTTAATGGAGCTCCACTTAGAAGAGTAGTTGGCTCTAAATCAAGGTAAATGGTAGCAAGTGCTCCTTTGGGATGACAGGGCTTAGCTGAATCTATAACATTTTTACGGAGCTAGTTTTTTTAAAAGCAGAAAGCATATGGAAATTAGATATGAAAATGGTCTCTCCTTGCACGTATCAATTAAGCATGTCAATACCTTAATTAAATTGCTCAACTTAATGAGATTTATACCAATGAATATGTTTTATAGTTATAATAGCTTTTTTGGCTACTGTTCAAGATGTCAAATAAATTGTGAAAAGAGGATTAAAAAAGTAGTAATTGACATTCTGAACTGCTGCCAGTATTTTTTTCTCTCATTTTTTTCCTCCATTCATGTGATTTTGGAGAACATATAAATAAAGTAATGAACCCTGTAATAGCTCTGCTTTTAAAAATGTCTTTCTTTTCCAGTTCTAATCCTTCTTATCAAATTCTCTAAGTAGCACACCATTTGAATTAAGAAGCACTTCAACCTAAATGATTATAGGCCTTTTTCCCCTTTGAGGCTCACTATTATGCCTTTTCCTCCAAATAAAAATGAAGCAAAACTTTTCTGTCCAGACATGCAGTTACTATAAAAACTACCAGACTACGGTAGCATAACCCCTTCAATTGCATGGTTCTTTCCTCACCAGCAATGGGGACTTCTACTCCCATCCTGGACTTGCTTCAATTTTGTATCCACCACCTCAGGCCAAACATAACTTTCCAAAATCTAGACCACACCTGAAGAAGTTGTGCAGAATTGTCAGAAATATATTTTGGAGAAGAAGCTCTTCCAGTCCTTTGATGCTTCACAGTGCTCTGACTCGATATTGCAAGCAGCAATAAAACTAATAATAAAAGAAAAAAACCCCAAAACCTAGCCCACTACTACTAAAACATATCTCCAAAAAGACAATTATATTTAGTTTGCAAGCTGCCACCCAAGCTGGCCTCACTAGCTTCCCAGTGAAAGGCAAATCTAAGTAACATTGACCAGAAATACCTGCTGTACTGGAAATTCTAGAATAATCAATCCCAATTTTGCATGTTGCCAGCTCAGAAGTACCAAAATACACAACACAGCCTTAGAAAAAAACAGAAACAAGTGTCTCTTGCAGTCAGAAGGATGGACAATCCTCATCTAGGGGTTAAACAAAAACACTGGATGCCCCGTTTCTTGGCATAATTCCTGGCTCCATCCTAAATATGCTTTTGCAATCTTGACAAAGGTTCATCATCTGTGTCAGTGACTCAGTTCCTTAGTACATGACAAGGAACATGTGCCTTTATAGGTGAGAAATGCCTGACTCATGTAAAAATGTATAAATATTCTGAAGTGAGAGGTGTTACAAAAGTGCCTTCCTTGTAATTGCTAGCAGACTCCCCCAGCAGGTCTGCAGGTGATCAGACAACACAAAACGCCTCTTCCTGTGCCAAAAACAGACTAAGGAAAAAGTTCTGTTCAGATGCGATTCTCTCTGTCATTGCCTAGTAACAAATACAGGAAAAACTGAAGATAAAAATCATCCCAGGGGAGTTTCATATACAAAGACCCTAAGTAAAATAAAAGCATTTACTACTCTTCATCTTTCCTTTCAGATGAACAATTTACTGAATTTTATTAGAAAAAGAATGTCCAGCTCAAGCCTTTGCATAATTTAAATTTCAGGTTTCTGTATTTTACACTCCAGCTGGGAGATTTTGCCTATTTTACAGTCATTCTATGATCTGTGATGGGTTTTGTAAAAACCCTTACTAAACTGTAATTAAAAGCCAAGTATGACTTGACAGTGGTCATTCAGAACTAAGAAAAGTAGCAGCTATACACTTTTTCATGTCAAGCAACATCTTAATGTCTGGTCAGCTTCCCCAGACTCTCCCCACTCCCAAGTTGCCGATAGTATTTTAAAAAATACACTGGAACAACAGTAAGAGACATGCATTGTGCTTTGACTTCATTTCTTATCCTTATTAAATGCTTCTCTGTAATGCCAATCTAATTTTTCTCCTTTGTTGAAACACTAATTCAATTTCTTTAGCTGAATTCCATGGCAGCATCTTCTGTGACAGTGAAGGATAGACTTGATATAAATCAGTTTGTTATGTTAAATAAATAAAAAAAATATCTTAAGAGTAATGGCTGATATGTCAGGAAAAAAGGAATAATTTATATAAACCTCATCTTACCTCTGTCCACTATTCTTATAAATATATAAGATCTGAACTGATTTTCAGTTGGCTAACACAAGCAGAATTTGCTGTCTTTATAGAAATGTTTCTCACATACTGAAATACCATCATTTAAATAAAGTAAAAAATAATTTCTTATTTCATCAGGGCACCTACCCACTGTTTTCTTCATGTAGTTGAACTACAATCAATTGTTTTCTGTTGAAATGGCATTATTCCACTTAGAGCATTCAATTACACTCTGAACATCGCAGCTAATCATTTCTGTGTAGCTTCTTATCCCCATACTGTGGTAGTCAACAGGTAAGGCTAAGGGAATATCAAATGCTAATTCATCATACGTTTCTAAATTTCTATCTAATAAACCACATTTCAGGAGAAAAAAACCAAACAACATTCCAGCCAGCTGATGGCCTAAGTAAGATGTTATAATACAAAAAAAGCCAGAGCTTTTCCACCTGATTGATCTGCTGTGATCTCTCCATAAGCAGAGTCGCTTCGTTACAATACGTGTGCACGTGTCCACAGCTGCCACCATTGCACAGCTAACCAGAAACGAGGGACCACTGTGTTAGAATTGGTGTCTTACACTGTTGCTTACTTTCAAGGCCATTTCTCTGCAAATGAAGAGCAGCTTTGTGATATTCTACTTGCCTAGTTAAATGCAAAATTTGACAGATGAGCAACGTGTCATTAGATTTGTCAATAGCAGCAACAGTCTATGTGCTATGCTATTGCTGGAGGCTTTTGGCTAGGGAATGAAAAAAAATTACAACACTCACTATTTGTATATAATGCAATTCATGCTTTATAACGGAAAAAAAGTTCATTCTTTTCTTTAATGGTTGACTTTAAGCCCTAATATACTATTTTATAATAGTAATATTATAAACTGCTTCCAATTCTCTGACCATGATGAACACGCTTTTTTCTCAATATTCAGAATTGCATTTTTTTTTCTTTTGTCTGCACTGATGACATTAAATTGGTTTGTTATCTCATGGTACATACTCACTTTTATCTGTCCCTCTTTGATTTATTCCTAAATTTAATTCTCATGGTCATTCGTGAAACTGCAGATACATGGGTACTATTTTTAACTTAAATACATCATTTAAGACTAAACTTCATTTCATGCAAACATGGCTGACAGACGTGACATCTCAATATATTGCTATTAGGAGGCAGCAGTATCTATGTGATTATCAGAACTTACTTTAATTTCTAGCTTTCCTAGGGGAATGTCAAACCCAAGAAACAACGAAACACGATACAACAAATTGACAGGTTGTATGCAGCTTTTAAACAAGCATTTGTTTCCCAAGTTCTTCATCCACTAAAAATGAAAGGCAGCACTAGTTTCAGCTTAAGCAATACCATGAAGCAAAGCTGAAACCCCTGGTAATTACCAAAGTGTTCCACATTTATGAATTATGGGGGGGATTTGATTAGTTATGAGAGAGTAAATTTAATTTTTCTTCATTTTATTTGCTCTATAGCCAACTATACAGGTTTGTTATAAAATATGCTGTGTTCTGCTTGGAAAAGGATTCACAGAGAGGTACATGTATTCAAAGAAAAGAGAAACACCTAATCAAAAGAGCTAATGCAGAACCAAACCATCAGTCATCCTTAACAGGAAAGTCATATTAGACTATTTAAATGTCTGACTGATTATACCTAATCATTTGAGAGAAAGATTGTTTTTTCCTCAGTGTAACGAGACCAAAGATTTGGTAGCTGACTGCAAATCACAGAAATGACAGAATCAAAGCTGAAATACCCTAATGAGCATATTTTCTCATTACTAGAGAAGTTGTTCAGGCTTTTTCTTTGGTTTGTTTTGGTGTTTTTTTTTTTTTTTTTAAAGTGAAAAAAGAAGTTACAGGGGTTTTTTTGACAATTTGAATGGCAGACACGACTGCATGAAACTCACCTACTTAGATGTTACAATATTTTATACCAGTATCTCAAAGGCAGTATTCTCTGAAAAAGACAGATTGCAGGAAACCTGGTTTTGCTGTTAAGTCCAAAATACCTTGGTTCAGAAGCGTCAGAAAATATTTTCTGGGTAAGTTCTTCCAGGCCTTTGATGCTTCACAGTACTCTAACTTGCAATTGCCAGCATCAGCAATATATTAAAAAATACTAATACACCTCTGTGAAAACATATCTTCAAAAAGAAAATGATACTCCATTTGCAAGCTGCTCTCACTGGCCTCCCTGGCTTCCCCATGCACCACTGCTCATACCACTCCATAACTTTGCTGCAGTAAACTTGAAATTAAGACCTCAGAATGAACAATTCAATTTTATAAACACAGAACACGGTTAATTTACTTTAAAAATAGGCTTACAACACATTCCAAAAGAAATAACTGTTCTTCAAATAAAACAGAACTACTACTTTAATTAGTTCTTACTTTCAGTTTTACAAGGTAAAGAGGTGTATCTTACTTAAATGCCGAATTATTATTAAAAATATACTTGCCAAGGGAGAATAATTAGAGAATACATATCTTGTGAATACACTTATATTTAAAATAATAAAGATGTTTCTTCAAATCTAAGTGTGCTATTATACAGAAAAGAAAGTCGCAGTAACATACAGGTTGTTAGCATATAATGCTCTATTATTCTTTCATTTACCTAGTATTCTGTAGGCTAAAAGAGAAAACCTATCACAAATATTGTCTAAAACTAAGAAAATATTTTTTATGTGTAATAGTAATAATAAATACTTTATTTTTAATCAAATCAGCTAAGATTAAATGAGCCAAGGATGCATACAGTCGATGTCTATTGGATAAGGGATTGACTTAATGCTTACAAATGTCAAAAAGAAGATTACCCACCGAGTGCCACCCCTCTGGTGTGTCTGGTCACAGGCACTACATGTAAAAGAGTTTCTCTGTGTGTAATAACTCTTGCCTACCTGTGCCAAAGTGTATTCTGCCTTACCATCACAACAGCAGCACAGCACATCGAGAACTCGGATAGCATCTCTTGCTTTCCACTTCAAATGGGAACCTTTAGCATTTAAACCAGAGTCAGAAGTACAAGGCCGAGGCCAGTACTACTCAACCTGCATTAGAGCAGTATATGTCAGGGTACCTTAAAATTCAACATGTCATTTTTTCAATGTGCAATACAGAAGTTACAAAATACTAAGATACATCTAGTAGTTATCAGAGTCCTTTTCTTCATGAGCTCCTGGTTATAAGCAGAAAAGATTTCCTTAGATCCTTCCAGCAGGTCTAAATTTAAAGAAGTTCAGCTCCTCCTGTGAGAGAAGGCATAAAAAAGTGCACCTAATTAAAAAAAGAGGTCTTTATAGCAAGTTGACCTGCCATGTTCCGCTTTGCTGGGGAAGGAGAGGTCAGCATCTGCCCTTCTTTCTGCCTCCTCAGCCTTTCTTCCACTGTGCTTACAAACCAACCAACGCTAAAGCAGACCGAACATTTTTGAAGGGCAAGGCTGTCTACCGCACTGTGATCCTAACACCAGAAACCTCCATACGCTCCAGGCCTAGTTTAAAAATAGTGTCCTTTAAGGTCCTGAGCTTTGTTGTCTTATGGGCAGCTTAGGCTTAGGCAGTTTCATCCAGCTCCCCTACACACCAGCAGTCCGCTTTCAGCAAAAGCACGTCACATCAGGAATGCCGCAAAGACTTGAAAAGTAAGAGGAAAAGATCCCCATGTCTCAGGAAAAAAGATTTTTGGAGGTGGCTGCTGGAGAACAGAACATGGGTATAGTTTGCTGCTTGGGTGGCGGCAACGTTTCTCTCCCCCTTCTGTTTGGAAAGGGAAAAATATGAGTCTGTAGGGGGTTCACAATTGCTTTTTCAGCTTGGTATAATGACAAAGGTTGGCAAGCCTCATTTCCAAAAGCAAACTTTCTTTTCTCAAGGAAACAGATGATTTTCAGGTGACTTTACATTTAAAAATAAGACTTATCCAAAATGACCTATAAAACCTCCATACTTTAGCCAATACTGCCACGGCTCAATGAAATCTCAGCTGTCAACTTTTATTGGTTTTATTTGCAACATATTATCTTAAGAAAACAACGTACTTTCTAAAGTCACAATGCCAATCATCTTTATGGTTTTAATTTGCTAGCAATGCCAGTTGTTTGAGTCTTCTAGTGATTTACCAAAAACCTATGGTTTAATTCTAAATGACTATTGCATAGCAAGGATGGAAAGGAGGGCAAGAATAATCTATTTTCTTAGGTGAATTTACCAGGACTATGGATTTATCTATTATTTTAGGCTAAACAAATTTTTGCTGAAGCTATTTTCTCTAGGCAAATATTATCCAAGTGCAGGCAGGAGACACAAACAATGAATAGAAGTTACTCAGATATGAAACTTATAACTTCATTTGTTCTCCATAATTTAAGAGCAGCTTACATTCTCATGCTTAAATCAGGTTCTTGTATCATTTCAAAGAAGATTAGACTGAGATGTTATCTAGTCAATTTTCTTTGAAGTACATGTAGCTATACATACACCATTTTTAATAAACCGAAATTAAATAAGTGAAATTTCATGTTCTGGGACACAGTAAAGAGAAATATTTCATTATATGAGAAAACAACAAAAACATCACCACCTACACACATACAAACTCTCACTGCCATGTTAATAAGAAAGTAATGGGAGTAAGGAAGAAAACCAAGAGAATTAAACATTGTATCAGGTTGAATCCAACTATGACGACCAACAAGGATTTTACTCTCAGTGACCATTACCATAGATTGAATGTCTGCAGCCTTGAATATACTTTTTTTTTTCCCCTCTCCTGTGCTTTTGTCACATATGAACCAGCCCAATTATTGCCAGTATCACTTTTAACTTAAGACACTGGGACTTCTCGTTATAAGAAACCAAACAATATAAAGGGGCTGAAGAAGTCATAGGAGGAGGAAGCAGATTTCATTTGTTTCTAAAGTTCTCCGGGTTGTAACCAGCCTTCACACCCCATCACAGAGAAATAACCAAGAGACACCGGGATGGCTCTCTTAGTCCCATGCCACACACTTGGACAGCATGTGTGTATTCCTCTCCAGTCAACTTCCCCTGCTTCCATCTCTTGTATATGTCTTTTTTAGATTTGAGTTTTGTCAGGAACTCCTTTTTCCTTCTTGTCACTTTTGCTTGAGCTTCTGCTCATTGGGGTGGACTAGTTGAACATGGAGAAGATGATCCTTGAATCAATACATTGTGCTTCTGATACACTAAACGTCCCTCGGAGCCATCTGAAACTTTTTGATTAACTGGAGTTTAAAACATTTTCATGTAAGGGTGCTCTAGAAACATTTTATTGTGTTTTATTTCTTGTTAATATCTCTTTATGACAGCAGTCAACTAAACTCATGTGACTAGGCAAAGAGTGTTTGTCCTTTTTTCTGTAGAAAATTAGAACTTTTGCCTTATGAACTTACTAACGAGAAGAGGGAGAAGAGGGAGAGAAGGGAAGAAGGGTAATGGAAAAAGTGGAATTCCAACACACTGTAAACTAAAAGTATTTCCAAAGCAGTCTTGCTGCTGTTAGTATCACTGCTTCCTTTTATCGTTCTGGAACTACGAATGCAGTGCCAGTGCAGTGGTATATCCCAACACAGCATGGAACAGGCGACGTGTTCTCATCTATGTATATGCATCATTTACTGTACTCTGCACAAAGCATTACTGGCTGCCCTTCATTACTGCTAATGGAATCTCAAGGTCAATGACCAGTCATAAATGTCCATTCTAAATAAAATGTATTGAAGACACCCTGCCCAATGTCTTTTACATAGGTTTCTGGTGAGAATAGGAGTGTCAAAAACCAGTTGACCTTTCAAGATAAAAAACACTATAAAGTGCATGGATTTAGATTTTAATCTGTTTCAATTAAGTGTACCCACTGAGATTATATATATGTCCTGTGGGCTATTCACAGTTTGTGACATGTTTTATCAATATTCACTTCTCTCCCCCATGCTTATAGTATTTCTCCCACGTGGTGGTCTCCTATCATGCATATGTATGAGGCCTCTGGTGGGAGTACTGGTATTATAACAGTGCTTTAGCATGTTGTTATTAAAAAAAGATATCTTTTCTATGTTTAGTTTGCATGTCTCTCCCTTCTCACACAGTACAGCTGTAAATCATTAAGAATAACCCCAAAATCCTCATTGGGCAGGATGAATTCATGTTTGAATGCTCGAATTCATATTAAGTAAAGGTTTTTTTACTTTTGTAGAGAAAGTAAAAACCCAACCAAAAAAACCCCCAACAAACAAACAAAAAGATTTCTGTCCCCAAACTCTTCTGCTCAGAAAGCTGCCACACTGAGTAGACTCAGAGCACGAGCAGTGATGCAGCAATGTGTCCTCTGCACTAGGCAACACGGAAACTCAGCCCGAGGTCCTAGCAAGCACTGATTTTGATGACATTCAAAATGAACTGCTAACTCAAATATTTCATAACTTTCTGTTATCATAGAGAGGAGCTGGTTTTCCAAAAGAGGGAGAAGTAGAAGGAACTGAACAAAGTTACAGGTTGCCAGGACAGAACTATATGTTGGTTTTCTCCACTTCACTGAAAATAAGTAATATGAACATAAATTTTTGTACCCAATAGAAAGTGATCTTGAATAGCTATTAGATCTTCCCTTCATAAGAAAGGAACTTTTAATAACAAGTTGGTTTTAAACTCTGAAGAAGGGAAGCAGAGGAGTGGGAAAGCACCAGATGATGGAGCATGTGAGGCCATTACAGCAAACAGCCAGTTTAAAGAACAAATGAAGAAGGGATATCTTACCAACAGCAATCACAAGATTAGGAAAAAAGACAGGTTTACAAAAAACCAAACACAAAACAAAACAAACTCATCCAATTAAGAGGCACATCCTAGAGTTACATGGGAAAACTCCCAATGCTATCTGCACTTCTGAAGGGAAGGCCAGCCCAGCTGTAAGCCATTGTTATGCTGACACATTACTTTATGTATTTATAAAAGTCCATGAGATCACACATGTAGAACTTTCTATGCTCTGACAATAGGATAAAGATACTTCTGGTATAGTTCTTTTAGCCCATTTGAAGGCCAAAGAGCAATCTGCTAGCAGAGGTTGCAACACTGGTTGTGGAATGGCTGGGAACAGGGATCCTAGCTGACAACATGGGAAAGGAAAGCTGTTAATGGACACTGAATTGAATGTAATCTTGAATTGTTCCTGAACGCTCATTTGTCAATTTCCAGCTGTTCTGAAGAAGCTTTAACTAAACAAAATAACCTCTTTCTATCATCTTCACTATAAAGATTATAAATCTTTACCCCAAGGTCGGTTACGTTACTTCAGAGAAAATAACGAAGGTCCAATTCCAGATCATGTAACAACTGGGAATTAAAGGCCCTAGCACATTTGTGCTACTTGGCTTTTAATCACAGGTATAAATACTTAATTTCATATAACACTAGTTACTTCTGCATAAACGTACTATATTCCTCTACAATACATTCAGAAGTCTGACCAGTTTGGGTGAGACTATCAGCAGTTGCATAAGGATTTATAACTTCCCCTAGAACATTAGTTATAACATAGGGATTTACAACTTTTCCAAACAAGACCGAAGCTGCTTTATTTATATTGCAATCTGCAAAGGTTTTTTTAGGCTGGGAGGGTGGGTGGGGGGGTTAGGTTGTTTTTTCCCCTTCAGTGTAAGACAGAAGCTTCATTTGATAGCAGAATGTACTGGAAGATGTAAAAATTCTGAATTTAAAAATGTTTTGAAAATGTTGTTAAACATTTCATCCACTGAACGGGAGCAGGTTAACAAGAGAATACAGAAAAGTTTTCATTTGGTGAAGTAATTCTTACAAAGCAAGAACTACAGTCATACTGTATTTGTACCAGTCTGTCTACACCATAAGGGTTAATTTTGTAGGTGTTTGTTCAAGCATAGTGTTTGTTTCAAATGAGCTATAATAGCCAGATGCCAAGCTGATACAATAAACAGCCATGCCAAATCTAATGAATTAGAGAAGAAGAGAACCACATGAAGAAATTTTCACATGACATCAGGTAATGACAGGAAACAAAAATTAAGATATATTAAAATAAGTAAAAATGTCCAACATTCCAGTTGTAGAGAGATTCTAAACATGAGGACTGATATAACGCTGCCTTTATCATGCCTATAAATTTTGCTTTAGAAAGTAAAAAATTATTCATTTTAACATGGAAGCACTGGAGCTTTAAGCAAATCCATACAGCAGTAAATATTCCAGAAAAAGGTTTCATTGACAATATTAATTAAAATTTTATCATACCTTTTCTTAGAACAAAATTTTGCATTTAACTGCATTGCCATGTGATTAATGCTCGCATCAAACAGGCCTGCAGAGGTTTCTTCAATACAGGCAAGAAAAGAGCAGAAAAGGGATACCTGGGCTTATTACAGAAGCCAATACAGTTTAATGGCCAATTATATATATATATATATATTTTTTTTTAACCAGGTAAAAGTGATGTATCAGTTCAACCACGTTGCTAACAGAAGCTAAACGAACCACAAAACGATAGAAGTGTCGTGATGTGAATTGTTAACCCAGTGCAAGACAAGTCTCTATCAAGACAAGTATTAACGCTTCAGAAAAACTTACTACTCTTTCAGCCTGAGCTATCTGAAATTATTTGTGTTTTCAATCCCTGTTCCTAGAGATTAGTTAGAAGTGGGTAAGTATCTGAAAGAAACTAGCCAATGAAACAAGATATACCATATATATTGCAAGGAGCAATATATTTTTTTTCAAACATTGACTGCACGGCCATGCTGCTTGTTACAGAGGTGGCTCTGCCGAATGTTACACTGACGTATTCTGCCAGCTGGGGTTGATCCAGTATGGGCTTTCTTGACTCAACAGCCCCGCTGCTAGTGTGGCAACACTAAAAGGGACCATCATTGCCACCGCAGTAAGCAATGCTTCAAATGAAACTCAGCAGCAGGATGAACGATGACACCAACATATAACTCCCTCCTGCTTTACAAGATGCAAGCAGAACTTAAAGTGTCCCCAAACTCAATAATCTGAACTTTCCACTGTATGTTATAATGTTATTAAATGGTGACAAGATGGTTAAAATTCAGGAAGGATTGGAGCAGCTCAGTAACACTAACTCCTCTATCTTCCCTCTTTAATTGTAACATAGATGCATGTGTAAGTACACATAAATGGAGCACTAACTATTAGATTGCATATATAAACTATATATTTCAAATGCTATCATTAAAGCACAGACCATATTTGATTAATCAGTTGCAGAGGCTCTAAAAGACACCTATAACATATTCAAAATTAACATGGAACAGCTACATTTCATGAAGAAGCAACCATTATTTAGAAAAACTAACAGCTCCTTACTAACTTTGCAGGTTTAAACCTAAAGATTCTATGTTCAAATTATTACTATCATCAGATAAAAATTTTAAAAATCAAAAATAATCATACCACATTATGTGGTATTTTAAGTTCAGAATAGCTATGACTATGTCTATGTAAAAATTCAGCTCTGCTATACTGGAACCACTGGGTTATTCAGAATTTTGATTCCTGAACCATCCCCTTTGTAATCAGATTTCATGCATATGAATCATTCAGGCTTTTTCAGATTTTGTTCATATTTTATACTAAGCGATTAAAATAACATGGGTAGGAAGGATATCTGCAGTTGTAGTGGGACGAAAATGTGTATCAATTTGGCTCATGTACTGTAAAACTATGCCCAATACGCTTTTAAAATATGTATGTATTTTGTACCTTGCAAACTTAGAAATCAACTAAAATATACTTGCCAGAATGAGGCTTCTTTTCCACAGAGTGACTGATCTCCCAGCTTTCAATGTTACCATAAAAGCCCTATGAAGTTAAGCAGTGGTTGCACAGTGCTGTATTTGAAGAAACAACCTCTTCTCTGTATTTAAGTGAACTTAGAAATATCTCATGGAAAACAGCTCGCTCACACCTCAGCATTAACAAAGTCGTGTGTCTTGCAAGAATTATTTTAAAAGCTAATACAAGGTCTGTATGAAATTTCTCTGTTAAAGATTACATAACTTAGCAAGAGAAATGGCTTTGTCCTACATGACAGCACAATATAGATGGTTTAGAAGATTAATTTGAAAATTTCAATGGAATCACTCTTTTCCATCCTAGCAAATCCATACCACAAATGTCAGCTAACAAACCTACTGTAAACCTACCTGGTTTTCTTCAAGGGAGGCAGCCAAATTACTAATGCTCCATGCAGAAGTCACTGCACTGAAATACTTTCTTAATCTGCAATACCACAACACTGATAATGAAGTATATCATTTATGGTTTTGATATTAGACGGAAGATAATAAAAAGTAAATTGCAGCACACGAAAGGAAAAATGGTATCTTCCCAAGGAGCAGATTATTTTTAAATTCAATACAGTAATAAAGGGTACTTGTGTAGCAAGCAGGCAAGTCCCTAGTAAATATAAAAAATGAGTCCTGACACAAGTCCATTTAATATTCCCTCTCTATACCTGCTCTTTCCACTAAAACTCCATTGTGCCGATCTACCTCTACTTCAATATTACCTTGTACTGAAACTACTGCCCTCGCTTCTGTCTTCCAGATAATTCTTAGGAACTGGGCACTTTGGTCATCTGCCTCTTTGCTACTAAAGAATAAAAAATAAAACATTTTTAAAAGGTGATTCCAGAAATATTAAGGTATAGGCATAATCCAATCTGTACTCTTTAGTGTTTGAGAAGGCTGCCTGGGGATGTCATGAAGGAAAATAAAGACACACTTTGTAGACCAAAGATGTGTGAGAAAGTACATTCACCTGTTTTTTGAAAAGAGGTAAAGTTCCTAAAATAAATGGCCACTCTTCCTCTGTAAAAGACTATTATATAGAAGCCACCAAGAAGTCTGCTGAAGTAGAAACTGCTGCCTTGCAAAAGCCATGATCTTTACCCACGCCAACATCCTCTGCCCTAGCACCCTTTGCTCACAGGGAACGTGAGGAAGCTACTGAATGCAAATGAGATGAATAGAAGAAAATGACCTCAAGTTCAAATTCTATAAAATACCTTTAGCTACATTTTTACAAGCTCTTCTTCCAGGCACGTTTAATTAAAATAAAAGCATGATATATGCCACTGTGCAAAGCTATTCTGATAACAAGAGTAGCTAAGAAATGACATAAAAGTTCCCCTTAAGACAGTTATTTTAGAAAGGCACACAGATTACTGCATCTGTGGCTTGTGGCCAATTTATCATATGCCTACTAATTTTTCTAACACTTCAAGCGTGTTTCAGGAAGAGTTTATGGGAAAAGATAGATAGGGCTTTCTTTCTAATCTTGGTTTCACTGAGAGACAGAAAAAGGTATTATTCATGATACCTTTTTGTTCTGAGGAAACTTTGAAAAGGCGCATCAGTACTTGAGCCTGCTGGACTTTAGCTGGTGTTTTTAGTTAGACAATATACATTTCATATATGTTGGATTTTTGTGAGTTTGCCAGGACAGGCTTGACATGACATATTATTTATTTTCTAAATAAAGAGTTTGTAGAGAGGTAGTATATGTCACGCCAGATACACCAGTATTCACTCCTTATCCAAAGGCTGTAACAAATACTAAGCACACAGGAAAATGGAAAGACCCTCAGCCTCCTTGTGGTGATAGCAAAGTACTTCATTGCCCGGTTCCCAGACATTTCAGACACCTTCTCTTTCATCTTTTTTTTGAGGGGAACATGGGAAGAAGATGGATTGTATTAACATAGATGCTATTTTTGTAGACAGAAAATAGGTTGAAAACCAAATAATTTTCATCTAAACTATTTAACTTACTAACATACTGCTTTGGGACGGTAAGCAAGCTCCTGTCTGGTTGGTAGGATGGAAACGGAGCAAAGCCATTGTGTAAATCAGCAGATTTTCTTCCAGCAGGGTTTGCAGGCCATGGGGATCCTTTCCATCTTCTCTCCCTGCAGTGGATTTTCAAGTCCTGACTTGGTGTGTCCTTTCCATATTTTGCAGTCACTGCAGGGGAGAGTTAATTCTTTGCTGCTCCCTATGCTACCTGATTATTCAAGTCCCATATCTTCAGCATGCCTTCAGGAAATCAGGCTGCACATAACAGTCCCTTCACAAACACTGCAAGAAGGATTGCTTTACGAGACTATTATGGATTGCCAACTATTAGATGTAGTTTTCCAAACAGGGGTGGCCCCTGACCCTCATAGCCCTGGCCACACAACAACCTTGCAGGCTGTCACCACCTCCTGGCAGTAACTAATGTGCTGAAGTCACAGCTGGAGTTCACAGGTTTAAGCAGGCTCCTTTGCACAACATAATGATGTCCCACAGTAACTGTAGTGATGTATTTTTTTAGAGCAATGCTTTTAATACTATGAAAAATCATTGCAAAGGCATAGGTCTGAATAACTCCCACTGAAACTTAACAAATGCAGAGGTACTAATTAATAGCACACAAATGCACAGGCTACTGCCAATCTCAGCATTAAGAATCTCTCCTTTGTGTTTTGTCAAAATTTCCAACTTGCTTTATGACGGTTCTGACCTCTGTAAATTTGCCATGATGACTGCACCTAGTTATGAGACAGTTAAGCAGATGTTTTTCTGCAGCAATTACTGTTGTGGTGAAGATGGACACAGGGCGAGGTTGGTTTTTCCAACAGCAGCAGTGCTGCTCGCCATTGCTGTCCCATCAGAGATTATTGTCCCTACTGGAATGCCACTGGGGTGGTTCAGGTAAACTCACCCAGACCTGTGCCCATTGAAACGAGCCAAGTTAGCACTGCAGTTATTTATACAGGTTAAGCTAACAGTGCTGAATCAGGCAATAGACAAATTCCATGAACAGCTTAACCCAGTGGACTCAGATGCACCCTAATGGGCATCTGGAAACAGACCTTGAGGTGAAGACTAAGCAAGGGTCATAAAATTGCTACAAAATTAGGATTTATATTTTTACAGAAATCTTAGGCAATCAGCCACGCTTATACAGCTGGTGGCTGTCTGAACACCGTTCTTGAACTCGCAGGCCAAGCTTCCCACTCTTCATCAAGACCACAAAGCAATAAAAATATTTAGAGGATGACTCCTTAGCAAAACAAGCCTTTGAGGCAGGAGATATGGATGAACTCTGATTAGCAGCATGTTACTACAGACTTAGGCAAGAATATGATCTCAACCCATTTTTCTATCTAAAAATAGCACTGAAAGGTGAAGAAACAGACTAGGTGTAAAGGGAACATAACAATCTTACCAAGTACCCTCACATTCATTACAAAGGGCTGCATACAAATCACAGAACAGAGAATCATCTCAGTCACAGGTGAGTTTGGAAGGAACCTCTGGAGACCATCTCGTTCAAACTCCCATCTCAAAGTACGGTCAACTTGAACAGGTCGCTCTGTTTCCAAGTAGCTACATTTTCTGTATTTCAGTTTGGACCCATTGCACCGGGCACCACGGAGAAGAGCCTGGCTCCCCTGTCATTACTCCCTTGCACCAGGTAATTATACACAATGATAAAACCCCCCTCTGAGCCTTCTGTTCTCCAGGCTGAACAATCCCAGCTCTCAGCCTTTTCTCTTAAGTCACATGCTCCAGTCCATCATCTTCGTGGCCTTCTGCTGGACTGTCTCCAGGAAGTTTGTGTCTCTCTTGTATAAGGTCACCCAGAACCCGACCCAGCACTCTATCACACCACTCCTTGCATCACCTGCAAGCTCACTGAGGGTGCACTGTGTCCCACCTTCCAGGTCATTAATGGAGATGTTACACAGTACTGGATCCAGTAATAACTCCTGGGGTACCACCATCAGCTGACCACTGCCAGACAGATTTCATGCTGCTGGTCACAACCCTTTGAGAGCCTGGCAGTTCAGCCAGCTTTCATGTACTTAACTTCCAGTTCTCTAGCCCATACTTCACTGGTTTGTCTGTGAGGTTGTTATGGAAGACAGTATTCTGTTACTGGTAGGAATGTCCCTTAATTTTCCTATGCCAGGACCTTTGAACTTGGGGCAAAGTTTCATAAGCTACAGTAAGAGCAAGGGCCAGCCCTCTGAGCTGATGCTGAACACAGGTGTGTGTTTTTAACCGGAACCAGAGGTCCCAGTTTCTCTCAACAACTAAAGACCAAGATATCTTTGCTGTCCTCTAATCATACGTTTTCTGCATGTATAGATCTCCATGTAGGCATCCAACTCTATCGATCAAGACAGCAACAGAGTGCTAATGCTCAAAAATTTATTGCACATGTTCTGTCAGTGACCCTGCTGATCTTGGGAATTGCCTTCTCTAAAAGCCAGATAAATTTCACACAATTTTCCAGTTTGTATGGCCTTAGGAAACATACTCTCTTAAAGCCTCAAGCAGAACTCAACATAGTACACAAGCACAGTACGTGTATAGTACTTGTGTTCCTAAACTTACTCAAGTCTGTACTCAACAAAATGTGTTGTAATACAGAGATGTTGATGCATATTCCAGGCAACATGCCAGGTCAGATTTTAATTTTAGTTAGATTTTGTCTTAGTCATTTGAAAAGTTCTTCTTCCACAAGTTCTGGTGGAGGCAAATATCAAATTTAATCCCCAAGTATGCCAGTGCCACTACCAAAACCACTCTGGAAAGCTGCTCACCTCCTACAAAACTGTTAATAAAGTTTATATCACATTGATGTAAATATACTATTAAACATCAGTTAAAATGTTATAATGGTTAAGTTACATTGATTAACTCAAAACAAGAGTGTCTTCAAAGGCCCCAAGTATTTTTAAGGAAATAGAGGCTTTTAATACAGGTTCTCTAATACTGTTGCTCTTAAAGCCTGACAGATTATTCTACAAATTGCATGTAATTAGCCTTATTAAAACCTACAGATTTTAGTAATAATAATTAATTAAATTCATTTAATTTAATTAATAATAATAGGTACACTAAAGCAGTTACATGAAGGAACTCATTACGTTAACTGTCTTTAGCACTCTTAAGTCATAACCCATACTTTTGCAGAAGATATCCTGGTCTGATACAACAATTTGAGTATGCGCAGTCCTTGTTTTGCAGGAAGACAAGAATCTGCCCACTGAGACAGTCTGTCACCAGTTTTATATCAAATCCTTTCTGCTGCAAGGCAAAACACATGTATTGAACAGGATTGAAAAACTACTCCAGCAGAATAGTCAGTTTTTAAGCACCTTCCATACTCAATGATGTTTGAGAGGAGTCAAGAATAAACATACAGAATAAAATTTCCAGAGTTCATATGCACTGAACAACGTGTGTATACATTATTAGAAATTAAGATACAAAAAGATTTTTCATGAGGAAAGGAATGCTGCCTCTCCCTCCAGCGTTTTGACAAATGAGGATCATTAGCCAGCAAGAAATCAAGAGAAACCTCTGCTCTTACAATTATTCTCTGTGCTCCCTTGGGTGTGGCAGCCTCACACAGAACATCTCAAATACAGCAGTTTTCCATTCCCCAGTATCTAAATGTAGCACTATTTCAAAGATCACCTGTGAGCTAGTTTATAACGAACCAGTGGCTTTTTACCATTATTGATAACATGCCAACAGAAAGAGGTGAATAACAAAGCCTGGTTAGAAATTCCAGCTGTGCACCACGTTTTCTTTCTTTTACATTTACCCTCCATGTCTTTCCTTTCAAACAGGAGCAAGCACTCTTTCAGCCAAAGGAGAAGAAAAATTCAGCTTTCCACCCTTCCTTTTTTGTCAGATAGCTTAGACAGCAGGCAACTAGCATCAGACATCCTCTTCTGTTTGAGAAAACCTGCCTTTCTCGGTCAGAAGAGGGAGTCATTAGTGGCTGTGCCAGGGACAGCAGTCTCTCAAGCCTCCCTCTTACAGTTGTGCCATTGACAGAAAGAAAAACAAACTTTCCAGAAAGGCAAAAACAGAGAGAAGCAGGACTAGAGAACAGCAGTTAAAAGGGTTGCCTGATGGAAGTAAAAGCTGGCTTGCCAATCCTTGCTGTAAAGCTATTTATATACTTTATCCAGCGACATACATGCAAAGGTAAAATGTGAAAGTGCTCTCTTGGAGCAGAGTAGGAGTGGCTGGTTTCACAGGCGCTGGCTTTAGCCCTCATCTCCCCACTACCACTATAATGATTTCATACAACTGACTTTCAAGATGAATTGCTTCTGATTCATGCCTTCGTGAAGTCAGAGTAAACCACTTAATTAGATTAACTGATCTAATAAGCAGGGAGCTGCATAAAGATCTTAAAGTTCCGGTTTTCCTCCCCCAGGGACATTCTTCACACCCGCACCCATAATGACAAATAAATTCTCTCAAAGATGCACACAAATCACCTTGGCAATACCTCTGTAGAGGTCTTAAAACCCTTTGGCATCAATATTCACAATTAAAAAGTAAATCCCCCAGCCAGTTACATGTATTAAAACATCGAATGTGTTTCATTGTAGGTGAAATAGATAATCCATTCCTTTAAATGAAAACAAAAGGTATTTTCTTCCCCTCCTTTCCTGTTCCCTCTCCCTTTAAAGAGTAGGATAGGGCATGCTGCTTTTTCCTTAAGAAGCACACCAGATTTCCTGTCTTAAATACACTCTATAATTAACAACCAGCAAATAATGAGTACCCAGGATATATAAGTCTATTAGAGTGCTGGCAGTGCTAAAGACTCATGCTGTTTCACTGTGGGCTCCACTTGAAGAGGTGATTTATGGAGGACATTTTTTCATTAAGTAATAGCAAATGGTTTCCACCCTCACAGTACCCAGCAATCTTCTGGGAACAGAACAGCAATATTGAATCCTTTTCTGGAGAGGCACATTTCAAGGACTTTGGCTAGAACATAAAATGACAATCACACACTGAAGGTCAGGAAAAAATAAGGGCAAATACTAACAGAGGTTAAGCATAAAGCGCTTGATTGCATAAAAACTGTCAGTTGGAGAAATAATACAGTTGCTTTGAAAACTACAAGGGTTCTAACTGTACCCTTGCAGAAATAAAAAGAGGGCCAGATTGTCACCAGGTGTCTCAAATTACCGTTACTATTGCTGTTTCTACTATAGTTATTATTACCCCTAAACAGCTAAGCCCTTATTCTCCTTAATTACTCTAAATACTTCTACCTTAAGTAAATCATATAGAAAGCTCCACTATAAAGTGACAAAGGTTCAAGTGCTGCCTGTGTGCCAGCTAATACCACAATAATATTGGTACCTAATCATTTCAATTACCGACTTCCTTCTCCCCTAGGAGTAACCATACAGAAGAACAAAATATAATTACATTGGCACTCCTGCTATTGCACATCTACTTTCTCTGCAATTCTCCAGTGCTATTTACTACAAGACTGCGCCTGCTAATAGGGATTTCTCCAGTGTACAGCCATGCCAGAGTTAAATATCATCATTATAATATCTTGCCTTCCTAGGCAACTAATTTAAAGCATTCAAATATTGTAATAATATTAAAATAAGCTCTATGATATTCATGGGAATTGCTTTTCACATATCATGGATACAGATGCTGAATTATCAGTGACAGCACACCAAACCACTGGCAGAGGTAGGAAAAGTACATTGGAGTCTTGGCTCCCAAAGATCCGACACCAATTTTCTCAATTTTTTTCTCCCCGTTGCATTAATTAAAAAATGCTGCCTACACTGAAAGGTCTCAGTTCAGGAGTCCACATCAGTACGCACATCTTAATTTTCTGAGTTGCCAAGAACACATTTTGTGGTGACTTGGTCCCACAAGACAGGAACACCAGGCAAAAAATCACTGCCATATATTAAATGCATTTAATACCCCTTTGTATTATAAGACAGGTTTTCCTTATGAATCGGTACAGTCTTACAATAAAGTATGACAACAGGACAGAACATCTTAAGTCCCTATGTAATACAAGGAGTGAGCTGAACACTGGAAAAGTAGTTTATGTCAAACACCCACCAGAGCCTTGAAAGAACCTCCCACCCTACAATACCATTGTATCATGGCAAAGGGGAGAATGAAAACAGTGTGCAGGCAATACCAACACACAGAAGCACAGTTACAAGGTTGTTCTTTGACCAAGGACATGTGCTCCTGCAGTACTCACTGGAAACACAGGCAAAGATATAGATTCATCACACTCCTGAAAGCACTATAAATTTGAAAATATTGTTGATGTGATGTGTATACACACAATTTTCTCTTAACATACATAACAGTTGGCTATGTGCTTACTTTTCCATTTAAATTCAGTTTGTAATAGCCTGAAGAGAGGAAAGCAAGTACAGAGCCCACCAATTTGTTCAATCATCATCACTTTACTACTTCTCTTAATTTCTTTCCTTCAGTACCTCATATAATGGAGAAGATTTTGCAAAAAACTACAGCTCCACTCTGGAACAAAAGCTGTTTTCTTAGAGTTCAAAAAAGCATGAATGCTTAGTTATAATAGAAGAGGGGCTCTGCTTTCTGAGCTTGGTGAAGAGGGTGAAACTGGAGGCGTTCCATATTTGCGCTCACTTTGAGAGATGACAAGCAGTTCCCCAGGGGTCTCTGAAACACATGGCAGGCAGGGCTCCCACGTGGGGCATGCCTGGGTGTTGCCTGGGAGATACAACAAATACCATGAATGTATGTATTTTGTGGATGTTCTGATCCCAAGAGCTCTTTGACCAGTTCTACACACTGAGTGTCATCTCCTGCCTTCTGGATATGATAACATAATCCTTGGAGCAGAGAAGCACTCTGCCTGTCACTGCTATAGCCGGGATTTGCTGTTGAAATCCAACAGACCCAAATCATACAAAACCCTCGGATGATTATTATAAATCTTACATGGCAGAACATGCTTTGCATAACGTATCTGTGAAAACACTCCCAAACTCTTCAGTGAGAACCTTAATCTGTCTCTCTTAAAAACACAAAAACTGCTCTGTGTGGTCCCTAATAAAAAAGGATCATATTTGTCGTTCTCTTCTGCTCATTTTCCCACTTGAAAGGAGGCATACCTTCAAAAATCCAATGGATTTTTGAATCCTACGGGAGCCAGAAAACATGCTGGCTACTATTTTTACTCACGTGAAAGCGCTGGGCTCTCTCTAACATCCCCTGTATAACACGTTACAATGTGCCATGCATACAAATCACTTCCCATGAGCAGCATCAACAATCGGCTAAAAATCACACTACAGCAATTTTAACATTAGCATTAATGTACACATACAGTTTACACATAACAATGTTTCCAAAAAATCACAGTGTTTAATAAATAAATTCTCACTTATCTAGTAAAACTTTTGTTTAATGCCACCACACTTTTCTGTCATCTCTCCACTCCTGACATTTTCTAGAAATTTGTCACCACCTGTACTTTGCCATGCATGTCAAGGGATACATTTTAGCTAACAAGCAACAAATAAACCTTCCACCTGCCCAAATTTCACCTTAACACTACAACATGCTGATGTTAAGAGGCATTTGATAATTTGCTAAAGAGAAAAAGATATAATTTTAAAATACATTAAAGTTGTCCTGCAAAATAATCAGTTGGCAAAAACAATTCTTTCAGTTTTAATACATTCATTAATATCTTGCCCTTCACAGTAATTTCTGTTAGCACAGTCTGTGCTGCTCAGAAAATCTCCCAAAAAGAAGCAAAGGAGTAGTTAGTACAACTTCATGAGAATCCATGTAGTGCTCTTCATACTCCTTAAACTGGACAACTGGAGATACAAGCAAGAGTTCAGAGTCTGCACGCCTTGTCCTACTCAGAATTGAATTCTATTAATCTTAATTACTGTAACTGATGATGTTTAAAGCTAAAGTGTAGATTATTGAGTGAAATCTCAAATGTTTCAGCAGTCCCATACTGTAATGCTATCCTTGAGTTTTAAAAAGAAGGAAGGATTTGGGGAGTTCACTTTTAGTCTGAGTTTTCAGACACCCGAGAAGCCTGGATTTCATCCTACCAAGAGTCTGCAGTATTCCTTTACTTCAAGAAATATGGAGATCCCCGCTACTAAGAACACCTTCCAAGTTGAAGATTTCCACTTACACTGTTATTATAGTACAAATACTATTTGTATTATTTAATATAAATACTAGAATTAGTAGCCAAGTTAATAAATGCTATTTGTTAGATTAATCATTAAAAAAATGCAGCTTAACTAAAGTCTGGTGGAAAATGTATTTCCGCAGAGTTCCAATAAACAGTCTGTCTTCCCAACATCCACAGCTTAAGAATTTTCCTAGTATTTAGCAATATTGCAAAGGGTAGAAGAGGACACGAGACATCATTTTGCAACTGCCACATAATTCTTCAGCATTACCACTCACAACCTGATTCTGCCTAATGTTAAAGATTAAAAGAGCAAACCCATCCATTACCACCTTCGTTCACAATTTTAAGTACTTTTACATGACACAAGTGCACATGGGCAAAAAAGTTTACTTCATTTCCACTTATGCTGGTACATAAACATTTAAGGTCTTTTTCTCCCTATTACTCCTGGGACAAAGAAAATGAAGAGTTTGATTGGGATGTATCATTTAGGAAGCATTATTTGATGAGAAATCACTAAACTGTATTTGCATATTCACAGAGGGTGGACCAGTCCCTCCAAGCAGAATGACTGCAGGTCATTTCAAAGTGGGGCACTTTCCATGGTGGTAGGAGGTATACTTTAAAACTTGCTCAAAGGGAGGTCTGATGTGCATGTCCTACTCCCTACATTAGTCATTAGTGCCCTAGCCACTTGACTTTTGCTTAAAAGGAAGAACTAGTCTGAAAAATTGTGCTAAAATGAAGTTGAATTCTTAAGCAGTTTCAAATGCCTCAATAAAGCTGGTGACTTAAAAGGCACCGTTATGGTGAGTTGACATTTGTTGACACAACTGTACACAAGAAACCGCTGGAGCCATTCTGAGGGAGTCATGTGTCATTGATCAGGTATCAGGTCTGGGAGGTGAGCCTCACTCAGCTTACAAAGATGTTTCCCCATAGAGCCGTTGACAGTGTAATGTGTCTATATGTGATTGACATATTTAATATGAAATTCAAATTATAAAATAATATAATTGTAGTTTTATTATTTAGCAGCTATATGATTAAGCTGTTCTGCTGCAAGATTCTGCAATGTATTTGGTTTCCATGTACAGTATCTGAAGAAATAATTTACACAATGCTAACAAAACAAGGATGCTGGTCTAGCAGAAGACACATTACATTTAAGACTTCCCAGCATCTCAGATATTTTTTTAGCTGTCTGGATACTAAGAATCCATCAGGTAAATAGAACTTAGTACAGTTTGGAATGGGTAGGGTTTGTCGATAAGGGAATCCACCTCACCTTGGAGCAATGCTGGGCTTAGGTACTCTCAGTTCAAGGAAATTAAAAGACAGAGCATGCTACTAAGTGCCATGAGAGGCATGGTAAAGAAAATTATAAATTCTATCAGGAAGCCAAGTAACAACATTGAAAATCATCAACATTGGTCTCTTTTTTTAGTATTCATCTGCATATTATTAACCTGAGAAACATTCGTATGAGCAAGGGGTTTAGACACAGCATCAACAGTGAAGCTGTCAATACAGCACTGACTGTCCCAGCTGACTAATGCAAACACTGTGTATGAGCTACAGGAAACCAAGAGACTGGTCACAGGAAAAGGCTGAAGATATGAGGCTTTCACCAAATCAACACAACTGACTTATAAAAATCACAAAAAAGGCTTTATTACTGTAATGGAACCGACTTGATATTCACCAGGAGCTACACTACCAAATAACCTGTACCACATTTCCAGCATGCTTAACAAGAGAACAGTAATAAATAATGACAGTGTCAGACATTTAGCTGGAGGTACAGGAATGAGTTGGTAAACTTGCAAACATTTGAATTGACCCTGAACAAGAGACAGCAAAATAAATGGCATTATTACACATAGTAAAACATGATCTGCAGCCTGTGAACTCCTGGATTAAAACCTCAAACACTTAGAGTGAGAAAACCAAATAAATATTAATAAGATAGTTTGCTTTATTGTATTAAAATACACTTAGCTTGCTCATTAACTATCAGTGGTCTAGTTATTTAATAGTGTTGCCTTGCCCATTTGTCATGCATAACAGCATTTCTTCTGTTTCATTTCCTCTTTAGTGCCCTTAGGAAGGGACACAAACAATTACTTAATAGTTTATGTCATTCTCTAAAAATTGTGTATATCTTGAGAACTAAAATCACGGTATTAAATCTATGCTGGATGATGGAACATTACTCTCAGTATGCACAAAGTTTAAAGCAATATTGAATGAAAGCTGTTGGTAGGAAAAATACAAACTACTGTCTCACAGAAGTAAGTCTTAGTCTTGATCAAATCTATCAAGTTTTATTTGTTATTTTAAGTAAAATAAAGATGCAAAATACTACAGTGATGTTGTGCTGGGAACCTGTGAGGTCGAGTACCACACGTTAGATAGGAGGACCTGTTCACTAAAGCCTTTCTTCATGGGTGGAAAAAGTCTTTTCCATACATTTACAGATCATAGAGCATACCAACAGCTGCAAAATACTGCATCCAGTTTGTCCATATAATAGCATTAAAAAAGTAATATAAAAACATCCTAAAGTAGTTGGATGCTTTGGGGATCCTTCAATATTTTTGATTTTGAAGGAAAATCTCTACAAGCCAGGTAAATAGACGGCAAATCCCATTGACACCTCACAATCAGCCTACTTCCTCTTCCAAAAATACCCCAGAAGTCCCTCACATAGAAAAAATATGGAATGTCTTAATTCAGTGCTTAGCCATACAAGAAAGGTTTTATGAAAATGAAACTGCTGAGATACAAAAAAGAATTAAGCAAAATTCTCAGTAATAAAAAGTTACTTGATTCATTTCTTTGATTTAAGCATTTCAAGTTAAAAGTCTTTACTCTTCCAAAAAGTTTTGCTTTTGTATAAACAGCAGACTGTTAAATTGTCCCTTTAACTTCATTTCTTTGTATCACTCGGTTAACTTCCAGAAAAATCTCATTAGAGATGGATTTTCCAGTAGTACAATATGGTTCAAACATTCAGCCATGCAGCGTATTTAATACAAGAGCCACCCTATTAAGCCAGATGATTAAAACATGTACATATCCACTAGATTTTATGGCAAAGCTGCTTTAAGACCTGCAGCAAAACCAGCAATGGAGTGAGACAGAGCAGTTTTAGAACATGCTTTAATGACTCCCCAAGAAAGCAACCTTCTCCGTACAGCTGGCTGAGGCCGGGCAGCCTGAGAGGATGCCTGCTGGCAGGGCTCTGGCGCTGGCCGACAGCGAAAGAAAAGACAGCAACGCCTGTTCTGGAAACAGGCATATTCCCTCCTCATTCATTACTTTGAAATTTAGGGAAGAGATGAATATTAAATCACTTCATTACTAAAGAAGGGGGGGGGGGGGGGGGGGGAAGGGCAGGGAGATGAAGAAGGATTTCAAATGCATAAAATTATACCTGCTCCAGAAACATCTAAGTTGAGGAAAAAGTTACAGAGAAATAGCAGATAATATTGTACCACAGAATACTGCAGTAATGTTGTGCTGGGAACCTGTGAGGTCAAGTAGGACACATTAGATAGGAGGACCTGCTCACTAAAGCCTTTCTTCATGGATGGAAAAAGTCTTCTCCACACATTTACAGATCATAGAGCATACCAACAGCTGCAAAATACTGCATCCAGTTTGTCCATCTAATAGCTATTACAAAAAAAAAAAAAAAAAAAAAAAGGCTTGTTTTATCATAGAAATGAAAATTCTTCATGGAGATGGAAAATTTATAGCTAGTAGAGAGAAAATTAACTGATACATAAGAGTCGAAATGCTACTCCAGATTCTACTAAGGATGCCCACCCCTTCCCCACAGAGCCCTGAGTGCCAGAGGAGGCAGTGAGAAGCCCAGGAGTCTCCCTCAGGGCTTCCATCTTCACTCAACGCCTCAGGCAGCAGGGGCTTCTGCATTCCCCCAGCTATTCTGTAACACAGTCACAAGAGGATAGCAGTAAGATTACATGGCGCAAGACAGCCAGAAGATAACATGAGGTGTGGAGGGGATGGAGGAGGCCTGCCCCACACACCCAGCCCAGCAGCAGGAGTGACAGTCAACCTGCAGCTGCTCCTGACAACAGCCTGGGTTTTAAACAAGCACAAATCCATGTGCTACTAATAAGGTGGAAAGATCCTGCTCTGAATGCTTTGTAATCCACACACTGGAGACATCCAAATAGTGTTATCCAAGGCGGCATTTTATAATATATTTTAGGAATAATAAAAGCCACTATGTGTTTTTCAGAAGATGGGATTACTCAAAAAAAAAAAAAAAAAAAGTTAAAAAAAAAAGTTTTACAAAAAATAACATTTTATAGTCAGGACATAACAAATAGAATTCAGACTTTCAGCTGGCTGGGCAAGCAGCGAGCTGTAGCAACTCCATTAAATAAAATCCATTAAGTACATCCTTGAACAAAAACACTCCTGGAAACACTGCTCTCTTGAATAAGCATAAGGTAATACTTTGTGTTTGCATGTAGAAGTGATATTTTCCTACTGGCAACAATACTACTGTAGAATTTCAGATTTTTATTTTTTTTTAAAGCATTTCCAAAGTTGTTTTGTTTTTTTTTTAAAAAAAGTTATTTTCTAAAAGTCAAAGGTAGTATCTGTTCATATTTAAAATATAACTAAGCCAAAATAAATTAGGGAAAAGATGGCAAGAACTCTTTCTAATTCTAGTTACTTTTTGTGATACAGCTAAAATTTAACCCAGCAGGTGATACCATTCGCACTTCAGAATCAAGGAGCTCTTTTAACACAAGGATAATCTTTTGCATTCAGCAAAAGATTTTTAAAAAAATAAATTAGTTTTCTGTACCAAGTACAAAGATTGACAATCTTTGCATCAATGAATAAATCCAGTTCTCACAACAACAAAAATCCCCTATCAAAAGGTATATGTATTCATGTGTATTGTTTATTCTGCAACTAACAAGAACCTGGTTGTTAACCAACTATAACGTTATGTAATATCTCTGACATCCTGTGATCAAATATCTCTGAACATGACAACAATTAAGTGATCCCAGTGGAGAACTTTTACCTTTCTCCCACTCTAGTGGGTCATTCCAAATTTTTTTTTCTGTATTTTCAAAAGAAAAAAATAAATACCATTGGTCATTATATCGTACATATGTAACTGCACTGTATATACTGAAAACTAAAGTGGCATACAAACAGGGAAAAAAAAGGAAATCTGATTTTCATGTCACTAGAGGAAGGTTGACACAGATAGGTTTGGACTTTGCTTTGCAATGGTTTTGTAAACTTAAAAAGCACCACTGTTTTGAGGAAATAACTAGCACTGCACGTGGGAGAACTGCAATGTGCACGTGGAGTTGGACTCTGCAGTGCAGCTCTTCAGGCTTGCAGGATACTGAAAGTAACAAGAAGGAAAATAACTGCTTTATGAAAAGTTGCTGCAAACTTCAGAGCAAACATAGCATTAAGTAAAAATGCAAAAGGACAAGAAAGAAAATGTGGGGCACTGTTTCTTTAAAACAGGATACAAAAGCAGACATGCTACTTGTAGCCTGTAATTTCAACATGAATATTAATATAAGTTTTGGAGAAAAAAAGAAAAAAGAAAAAAAAAAGGAATCCCAAATAGCTCCACAATGACAGATTTCTATCACTACGTAATAAAACAGGAAACTTCTTAATATATAAAAAGCATTCATGCAGTCCTTAAATAATAGGGTTTGCACATCGTGTCTACGGAAAACAGTGCAAATCGATCATGTTGTAAGACTTATACTGCCTAAGTATTAATGCTCCAATAGCCTGGGAAGTGCTGTGAGCACCACTTTGTTGCTGTTTTGAACTGAAAATTACACAAAGGAAAAAAAAGTATCACATATATGAATTTACTAGTATCAGTCATACTGCAGATGAAATCACCAACACCTAGCCAGGCTCATTAGCCTACAGAGCTCTAATACAGTATTTTAATTCTTTATATAATTTGTAGGAAGTGAATACAGTCCTTTAATTTCTTTGGTTTATGACTATTCAGTATTAGTTTATTTTAGAAAGACTGGAGCTTAGAGGTGTGCAATAAAAGGTATATTACTCATACTGCAAATTAAATCAGCCCTAGAATGCTGCTTCTGAATTTTAGCAGACATTAACTTTTAGAGCAAAGTTTGTGATTAATTCTAATTATCTTTAAAACATTAACATCATATATGGTTCAGTATAAGCATCCAATCCAGGAGCAACTAAAAATCCTGCATAAAATAACTACATCATGTTCATACCCTCATAAAAATATTTTAACATCAAGTCAATATTGCTGAAAAATTGTAGACTGAGCATAGAAATCAGGAAGATGTGGCCTTACTCTTAAAGATGTAACTTCTTTTTATGTTGCCTTGGACAAACAATGTATCACCTATGCCTTATTTAATCCTTCTCTAATAATGATCACATACGTCAATCACAAATGCTGTATGTTATACATCTAAGCCAAAAATACAGGGTAAGAAGTGTCAACGTATTTCAAGAAACACAAAAGTATCATCACCCCATGTATAAAAAAATAATGCTAGAGGAGCAGGGAATAAAGTACATTATGATTTTTAATTAAACCAGAAAATATTCATTTTTGAGATGAAAAGTGTTCATTGTAAAGACATAAATTTGAGAATAGGTGCAAAAGTACCTGGAATTCTGAGACCTCCCAAACACTGTGTTTTCTTTCATACACTCTTAAATTTACGTATACTTATGCTAACCCTTCTCAGTTTCAATGAAAAAAGGATTAAACTTCAAGTTTTCCTCCCTTGAAATAGAAGACCTGCAGAACTGAATTACTACCCCCTGAAAACAGAGATTTAATAGAACCATCAAAGGACCACAGCTGCACTATTGGATACCACTCTAATTAATATTACATAATCCATACAACACATGTGATCAATTTAGAGGTCCCAGGCGATTCTTAAGTGAATGAATGCAATTTGTAAGCTCTGATCTGTCACTTCCACTTAGAGCAGAAGTGTCTACATTTCATATTACATTGTAATGCATGCTGTAAGCCTGTATCAGAACTCCAATTACTCATATAATGATCAAGTTCCACGGACATAATTAGGAAACAGGGAAGACAGGACCTGTAAAATCATGGGATGATGGTAGAAGAAAGGTAGGGAGAAAGTTAAGAAAGCGTCAAGTCTAACCTGCTGGGAAAGGCTACAATTATTGGCCATTGGTTGGCACTTCAAGGAGGAATTTGTCAAAATCTGCTTTACTTCAGGGTTATTTTGCACGAAGTGGAAAAATGCAGCAGCTTAAGCTGTATACTTTAAAGGAAAATTAGGTGCTGAATCTGGGAAAACTTAAACTGAAAGCTTTCTGTATGTCTTATTTCCTGCACCTATTCTATTACAGCAGTGAAAAGGAAGTAGTTTCAGTCCTTTAGCAATTCATCTAGTAAACAGAAGAAATATGTATAAATTCAGTGCTGATTGGTTCTGATTGGGAAATGAACTTGCCTTACTAAAGCATAAGCAAGAGCTGCAGTTTTCACAGTAAATTTTATAAATTCCAAAATTTGAACTACTGACCTATAGCCCCATTTAGAAAGACTAAAAGGTTACGCTTAGTTAAGCTTGAAACCTGGCTCCATAGCAGAAATTGGAAAACTGCAATGTAATAGAACCGCAATCTTCCTAATAAGCTTCTCATTTCAAAAAACAGATACAACAAGAATGGCTTTGTTTTGGCAAACCTGTTAATTAAATAACAAAATAAGTGTTGAAGCACTTTTAAAGCTTACTTAGAAATTTCCCCAAAAGTATAAGGAAAGAAAGATTTTGAAATATCTAAATTTCACAGAAAAGAAACCTTACGAGCTCTTTTCCCTAGTGAATCAAATCCAAACACTACCACCAAGGAAATTTTCTAAGACTATTACTTTTTTTCCCATCCAGACTTCACATTCAAGTGACTTCTTGTTGAACTAAAGCCAATTCCAGCATAGGTCTGCGAAGGAAGACTGTGAGCTCGCAATTCTGGCTGTGGTAAGTGCACGAAAATCTCGTGCACAGGTATTAACCTTTTTTTACAAAGTATAATACTTACTTTATAAAATGCTGAAACAGTTAATGTATTTTTTTAAAAATTAACTAGTGTTGCCTATAGAATAGTAAATCTCATCCACAACTAAAATAAATCAGATTTATCATTTTATAGTAAATATATATGAAAAAATATACAATAATTACGCTCACTAAATATGGCTCCAGATAATTATTATGCTGTCTTTCCTTGAAAGAAAAAAATAAAAATGAAAGAAGGGAAGAAAACCATTTTAGCAAGTGGAAGGGAAAATCCAGGGTAGTGATGTTAGCAATGTTCCATTATGTCCTTATTTAATTCTGTAGCAAAGATCCCATTGACTTCAATGAGAGTATGATTTGACAGGAAAGAAACAAGCAGAATGAAATAGTTTGAAAAAAATGTTAATACACTGTTTTCCTTTCTCAACTCTGACAAGCTCCATTTCCTTTTTTTATTATTGTTGTTGCAGCTCCTGTACCGCAATACAGAAAGTGGTTCTCCAGCAGCCTCTGAAATGCTGGAGTTTGTGTGGAGAAAACGCATCAAGGCCCATCATGCATGGAAGATCATAATAATCAAAGTAAAAATGTATTTAGTGACAGTGTGGTTAATGTGAGTGAAGTGTAAGATTGGAAATGGAAATCTGCAGTCTGACTGGTTAATAACGACCATCACTCATAATGTTTATGCCGATCCAAATGGGAAAGCAAGAAGAGAGAAGACAAGAAAAAAATGCAATTGAAAAACTGTGTTGTGAAAGTAACAAACCTGCTGTGAAGGAAATAACTGAAATAATTACTAATTTTTAAGAACCCATCTTTCAGAGAGAAGGCATAGCATTGCACCAACTATTATACATTACATCAATTCCAACATCTCAAATACAAAAAGATTTAGGATGTTTTGTTACTCTAGAAAACGGACATTAACTACTGTGGCAACGTAGACAGCAATAGGCAGCAATTACAAAGAGAAAATGGGCACAGAAACACTTCTCTTTTCCACTACCCTGAATTATTTATTAGAAAAATCTGTCTCAAGGATGCACAAGATTTCCACAACACTGTCACAGATTTAAAATACTTTGTGTTACTCCGTGTAATGAGTTACTTCACCCCCGGGGCACGGCTGGGAGCTGCAAGCAGCCACCCCACCGCCCAAGCCCCTTGCGTCCCCACCGCCAGGCCCGTGCCATCCAGGCACCTCGCTCCGTTACGCTCCGTTCTGTTCCACAGCTAATCTTTTTACAATGAACTTAATCCAGTTAACGACAAAGAATGGTGAAATGTCAGAGTAATTGGATAACAGCCTGAGATTCTGTAATTATTTCATTATGGCAGCAGACACTGTTTGACGCGGGGGACGCCTACCAGCACCAATGGGCCGCAGCAGCCCTTGGCCGCTCCCTGCCCGCACTCCCGAGGGCGACTGGCATAACGACACCAGAGGCCTCACAGAAATTAAAACCATATTTAGGACAAATTTAATTTGTGTTATGTTTTTGTTAACTGCAAGCCAAGTAGCTCACCTACTTGGGATACCACACAGTACCCCAACAGACCTGTCTTTCCCTTGCATATTTGACAGTCTCTTCCAGCTCTGGTTCCTCAGCAGCCCTGGGACTGCCCAGTCCATCTTCCATCCTTTTTGTCCCCTTGCTCTCAGCTGTGTTCCCTCAACAAAGAGGTGAGGAACACCCTGGCTGCAGTGCCAGATGGGCTGGGAGCCAGCACGCTGCCACGGTCAGGCACCTGAGGGGAGCGGGGTGGTGGCGCAGCCTCCCCGGAGAGGAGCAGCTCTGCACGGGGACACAGCAGCCATGGCAGTGGCTGAGCAGCTTTGGGCCCCGCTCCACACCACCCAGTCTCTGAGGACAAAGGTGAGCGCACTGCCCTGTGTAGTGCTGCCCCGCAGCCGCTTAGCCACGTGAGGACATCGATACAGGAGAGTAAAGATGGCCTGGGCACAGCCTGGTATGTGAGGTCCCACCTTAGACTCACACACTTTCCTATGGCTCCTTGATCCTCCTACCAGCTTTGTCAGGAGTTCAGTTCTGGGGCAGATGGACAGCAAGAGTGTTTACGAATGGCAAACAACACTTCTATCGAGCAGGAGAGGAGTGTTGTTTCAAATGCATAGTAAACAAGCCTGTGGTATTTCCTTGGCTATCACCTAACACTGACCACGATGTCAACAGACAAAGCAGCCGCATGGCCACAGCTGCCCCTGTGCCCAAGGTCCAGCCCAAGGTCTGGCCGAAGTGATGATCCTCCTCCCATGGCCCAACAGTGACACCTTGGGGAGAGCATGGCGGGAGGAGCAGAGCCTCCCCCCTCTCCTCAGGGACCAGGAGCAGCTGAGCCCACCATCCCTAACCGACCGCTCACCTACACACCCGGCCTGTCACACCTCCACCAACCCCTAACGTGTCTGAAAATCAACTGGCACCTCTACACGCTAAGCTCTGGCTGGCCATTCCCTGCCAGCGGGTCTGGGCACCTTGCGTTCCGCTGCGGGGTGGTGCTGGCTTGCCGTGAGCTGCTGGGAGGTCACCCAGAACTGTTTCACAGCCAAAATAAGAAAAGCACACATTTGCATTTGTTAATGCCGATTTTAAACTTTGCTTACTACAGGTGTAAGATTCTTCTCACAAAAACATTTATATTTCCTTAAAAGGAAATAAGGAGCCAGGAGAGGAATTATCATGTCATTTTGGACTAAAATAATAAGATTTTACAAAGAAAAAAAATGAGACTTTTAAAAGGCTTTTTGGGGATTTAAACCTCCTTGTGAAAAACTCTGCAGTTTGTGTTAACTACAGAGCGAAAATGCAAACTTAATGGTGCACTCAACAAAGAAATAACAGCCTCCCACACGTTCGTCTTCCCTCCTCCCAGTGTACACCAGCTTCTCAACTCCCACGCTCGACTTCTTGCCTCCCTTCTGAACAACCTGCCTCCCTGACCACAGTGTCACTATTTATTTATTCATTCTTATCTTAAGGGCAAAGGGCTGGAGAGGGTTCCTGCCTGCACTGAATTATCGCCCCCACTCTCCTCCACTGTGACAGACGAAGCGAAGCTGCTTCAGCGGACGATTCATTTGGCGATGGGAATCTCCACGGTGCTGTTGAGGTTGGTGCAGGCTGGGCGGCTTGGTGGGGCAGCAGCAGCTTCTGTGGCCTCACACACATTAGAAATAAGACAATGAATGAGCAATCCCCGTTAGTTACTGGAGCTGCTTTGCTCTGTGGGTGGCCCTACCGATAAGACCTGAAAATAAACTGTAGATCTTGAACAACTATTTCAGCATACCAATGAATTGCAGAGATACTTGTGATAGCACACTGTCACCTCAAATGTTTATCTTGCATTCCTATAGATCTGATTAACAAAAATCATAGCAAATTGCTCAGGAGTAAGTTCCTTGACAACAGCAGTTTCCTTCCCTCCGACTGCATTTGTTGTCCATAGCTCAAAGCTATGTTTTTTTCAGAGGTTTGGCATAAAGCACTTCATTTTCTTTTCCTATTTTCACGTCGATACCAAATGGCTTTCAGGAGCCATTACTTTTTTCAGCTCAAACTCTTCTGGAGAATATATTTGTACAAGCACTTGAGAGAAGTGGTTCATTATAATCCTGTAACAATTTCCACACACCCCCTTCCAACACCTATTTCCTCTCCCTTATATGACTATTCTGCAATTCCCTCTCTGATGAAATACACTTTATTCTGCAGCTTCAAACCATTGACTCTTTCTAGACGAACTCATGAGATCAATACTTCAGGGAAGGTTTATGGTGCTGCTCAAGCTGCATTACGTGACATCAGATGGGATTTAAGCAGAGCACCCCTCCAAGAGCAACAACCACAGCTAGGAGACAGTGTTGCAGCTCTGCCCCTTCACAGCCATGTGAGTTGGACACAGAGGAGGTGAGCCTGACCACGGGTGCTTCTGACACACAGGGCTTAGTGAAAGGAGGAGGCCATGGCACATGATCAAGTACGAGCAAGATAAGTGCGAGTATGAAGCTACTGAAATATCGATGCTTACATACTGTAGGAAGTACCTGCTGGGTTGTGCTTCTTATTGCTGTAGCAGCAACATGCAAAAGCTTTTGCTCTTTCTGAAGATAATTTTCCTGTTTTAAGACTGCCTCTTCTATATACTTAAGGTTAGGAAGCAGAAACCAACGCAGGTAGTTGCAAAGTTTCCCAGACAGAATTAGTGATTTTATTTTGCATGAAGTAGTAATAGCAAGGAATCTCAAATCACTAATAAGAAAATTGGCTGTTTCTGAAGCATGACTCAGAAATTTGAATTACTGAACACTTCATGTAATCAGTGTAGAGGAGAGAGAATAAGGAAATCTATTTGAACTGATGTATTGATATACCTGTAGAAATCACAAATTTCAGATCTTGTTTCATTCTTAGGAAAAAGTATATCTCAGAAACAGTGACCGCATGGTTACTTGTAGCAGCAAATCAAACTGTCACAGGCAAAACCAACACCTAACACACACACACACACACACACAGACAAGCAAGCAGATATAATCTTGCTGCTCTCTACATCTCTTCTTGTCAGCAACGCTTCTCACGTACTGCAAGAAGGAAATCCTGCTGCAGTCATGCTTGCGGTACACAGTCATCTCAGCTAATACAGCCAAAAGCAAAGCTGAATCCTTCCTGATGGAAACAATCATAATATTTTGCCTTTACATTAGGATATTTCCCACTTGAATGCAAATAAATGATGTAGTCAACAAATCAGAAGAGAAGAAGACAGGAAGATTTATGCCATGATAATGACTGGAAGAATACGTGAATGAAATGCTGAAGCTGAGTGGAACAACATCTGTCAGATAACAATCTTACAAGCTTCCTTACTAAATAAGGAAAAGACTGAACAAGACTGTATAATAATGAGGACTGGAAATTCCAAGCACTATTACGATGCATCCACTCCCCCTGTAAGTTCAGAGAATAGTTCTACAAAACAGCTTATTAAAAAGTATTTCCCTTTAATCATATATATATATATATATATGTGAGCCCATAAAGTGCGAGAAGCGTGGTGCAAACTTAGCGAGTCAACACCACAAACCACAAAAGGTCATACTTTTTTGCACATTTACATGCAAAATTTACAGTTCTTACAACAGCCAGATGACTTACTAGCCATTCACACTCAGGGTGTATTAGGGCTGCACTAACTCACGAGACTGATGTGTTGTAAACATTAGGGAGTCCCAAAAAACTACTGGTCAGGGTACAACTGAAAGTCCTGAAAACTTTCATCATTAATAACACATGATCCAAACACTATTGCATTATTAAAGCTAGGAAGAGTCATGGGATCAACAGAAAACAAATCCTAATTATCCAATACTGAATCACTAAACTCATAAGTAGTGAAAAACAAAGGCATGGATCACTCCATACACCCTAGGAATACACAAATTCAATGGTGTTTTGGAAAATTATCTTCGTGAGGTAGAGCTGCATATAAAAAACAAACTAGAAAAAGAAAGGACTCCTTGTTCCTACAGTCAATAAGAAAATACGGTTTGCCCTTAATATGCTCACCCTGTTGTCAACAAGTTTTACAGTGTTGTCAGGGCAGAGTACTGCATATTTTGAATAGAAGACAAGCGATTTAAAGTCTTAGCCAGGTAGACCATGGGAGCCACAAATCCACTGGAGCAAGATTCACGGGCAGGCTCGTGGCCTCCTGGGTGGCCTACATCTACTTTGCCAGCATTTGTGGACACTGCAGATCAAGCAACTGTGACATTGTAGAGAAGGAGAGACAGCACATGCATGCACATGTGTTTGCAGGGGTGCACAGATCCAGTCTTAAGCCTTAAGTTTTCCTTAATTGAATGGGATGAATTTTCAAATGTTTCCACGCACTTAGAAATTTAATTGGTTGTGAAATATGCTGAAGAGTTCAGAAGTGTTCTTTGACACAAATAGTTGCTTAATGTGAAAAACGTAGGCAGTATTGTATTCTACTTTTATAAAAAAATGTTAGAAGTGGTCTCTAACAAATTTTAGTGAAGATGGATCACTATTCTAAAAGGATGAAATGGACAAGGGGAAAAATAAATATAAGTAGAGGCCAGAGCCTGATATAGCTGAAGTTAAAAAGAGACCTCATTTTTCTTTCCATCCTGAACATTACAGCTGTAACAGCTTTATTACTATAGCTTTATATATGTTTACATTTTTTGCTGATTGTTGGCATTACAGCCACATCTGGTATCATTTTTCTTAACTTGCCTTATTACCATTTGTAACATGTTTCCCTTCACTCCCTGAGCCTCTCAAGGATCAATCTTGCCTTGCCATTCCACCCCATCTTGCCCTCCTACCTTCTCCTCCAAGTGTCGTACTTAAGACCTTCTTTCAAGAGGTAATGACAACATGAACATTTTTTTTTTCTTTCTTAAATAAGGAAGAATGTAAATACAAGGGCTGATTTGACAGCCTGACTGTTTGGCTGTGCTAGCTCCACTCTTATAATCCTAATTCCAACTCCCACTCTGATCTGCTAGCCAAACAACATATTTAATTATATCATGCTGGTAGTACCAGGCCCAGATAACTCTTTTGCTGGCAGCGTTTTCCTAAACTGACCCTACAGCCAATATCTCAGCTTCCACAGCTTAAAATAAATTTCAGGCTAGAGAGTACAAATTTACCACCTGGGAGACACCCCCCACCTTCACTCAGCCCTGAGTTATGGGGAAACTGCAATCCTCTGAAGCATGTCCACATCAAAAAAAAAAACTGCAGCGCCTCCTTTTCTTCTTCCACATTTCTAGTTTCAAGTAATTAACAATCTGTGACATTTGCACATTTTCACACTAATTGAGAACATACAAACCAAATGTTTATCTTCAGTGCAGTTTTAAAACCTGAGGAAATCTTCCACTCCTGCTATTATTGAAAAACAAAGTTCTGGATTTTGGGGGGGTTGGAGGAATCAAGTTTGTCATGATAACAAAATAAAGTTTACTTACAGGCTAAAAAATAATAATAAAATAAATGGTTTAAACTGTCTCAGTTAATCATAAAATATTTGTTTCACACTAGCATTTATATAGGAAAATGAAATTAAATCTTACAGAGCAAAAGGACACTTACAGAACTGCCAAAGGAACTGTCAGGGACAGAGCGTGGGGAATGTTACTGTCAAGTAGGAAACAAATTAAGTTTGGAAAAAATTATTCTTCCACTGTCCTTTTAGGCATCTAATAGACACTTATTCCATTAAGGAAAAAGGGATCTAGTTAAAGCCACTGTGTAGGAAAATAAAATCTTCTAATGCTTTCTAGCAAGACTAAAGAAAATGGAATGCTTTCTTCTGGAATGGTTGTGGCACTGCCTAAAGAGAACTGTCACTTTGGGGTGCTCTTGTAACTGTTGCAGCAGGTTGAATTTGCTGGCTGATGGAAGAAATCATAGCATCGGCATGTGAAATCAGTCATCCCAGCCTAAAACCAAGTATGGATATCACAGTGGCAGTTTGGAGCTACAGTAAAGGAAAAGGACTCCACTGTGCCTTAAGCACTGAGCAGAAGGACCCTGTTCCAAAGACATTTCATATGAAGAGGTACCCTGTCAAGGCAACAGTTGCTGAGCCCACAGAGTTTTACAAGGACTTGACTACAATGCCAACCTCCCCCATCAGCTGCCCATTACAGATAATTTACTGAGTGGAGAGTAGGGCCATAAATTAAGAAAAAAAAAACAACCCACAACTGAAAGTCTAATGGTTTTGATAATACATTTGGTTCTAGTCTATCAGAGTGTTTAAAGGTCAAATAATAGGAATATTTTTAGGGTCACTGAAAAACACAGGTGTGGTTCCTTACACAGATTTACTAAAAATGGGTTTGTTTGAGGATGTCTTGAAAGGTGGAGAGGACTCCACCTGGGGAAGCTGCAGTATCTCTTAGCATTCACATAACAATCAATGCCTACATTTTGGGTTTCCTCCTCCAAAGGGTGGTAGGTAATTCCAACGCAGGAAATTACAGATGGAGAGGTCTTTTCAGCACAGATTTGTTGACATTTAATCCCACTGGGAGTGCGCTACATGAAGTTTTAACTCTGACATTCTATTTACTCCTGCCACTTAGAGGCACTCACGGTCTTTGAAAAGACGTGTCAGAACAGGCAGGTTTTTAATTTCATTTTGACATGCAGGCTTTAAGAAAAAGAAATCATGGGAATGACATTGTCTCTGCTGGTACGTATGGTTACTAAAGTTGGACATGTGCTGCCAAAAAACCCCCAGATTTCAAAGAATGATGCTTTTTCTTCTTTACATACAACCTAATTATGATATTTGGTGAGAACTCAGCCCCAAGCATTTTCTGTTCTCCCTACAATTATGTCTGTCTAATATTTATGAAGAAACATTCTTTTGGGCACAATATATTGAACAAGAAGGTGCAAAAAGCATAGTGGTCACTTCACTTTCCGGTGCCAAGGTTTAAAAAAATTACATTTTAAGAAAATGGCAGCTGTGCCCCTATCCAAAGGTTTTGCACTGGAACAGGACTTTCAGCTTTTCCTGCTGGAACAACAGATGTTTGTAGACTCCTACAACATCTTCAGCTACCTATTTGCTTCCTTGTACCTGCGCACCTTTCACCCTAGCAGTACTGAAATGGGGGAGAGCTCAGGCTACCACTCTTGCACTGCACTGAAGTCACTTTTAACTATGTCAGTGCTCATTTTCAACTGAGGAGTTTCACCAGAAAATTGAACATTCAGAGGTCTGTTCTATAGATTTTGGTTTTGAGTAAAATATGTATGTTTACAGATAGATATTATATGTAAACTACATATAATACAAGCTGTATATTACCCTTGCTAATATGATTAAGAAAAAACCCAAGCAAGTAGAAACCCTGCATAATTATCTATTTCACACAGCCTCCAAGAATTTTCAGTGGAGAAAAGGTGGTTCTATGTAGAACTAAGAGAAATCATTTTTGATTAAAATTTTCTTTACTGCCTTTTTATCCAAAATGTGTTTTCTCTTCTCTAACTCTATAATGCTTTATTTACACAGGGATATGAAAAATCATTGGCAAGTCTACAAGAAAGTAATTATTTCAAATTAAGATAAAAATACGCATATAGCTGATTAAGAGGATATATTTCCATTTCTCCTTTCTATCCTGCATTAATTACCTGGATACCTAGAGACCAATCAGTTCTCAAGAAAACGATTAATTATTATTAGATAGAACATAAAATCACCAATACTGGGAACAAGTACATAATTTTCCACCTCTGCTGTTACAGGTAGCAAAGCCAGCCATACCATACAGGGGACACTGTGTAGCCCAGAAGATGGAAATGGATGCTAAGACCAAGATAAATACAATTGCAAGAAATGTGTTCCATTTTTCAAGGTTCAAGTTTATGGGTTTCCTGTGACAAAAGAGAGACAGTATTTTTTGTATATTTTATAATTTACTGTGTTTTAGAGTGGGCATTGGACTTCATGACCTCCAGAGGTCCATTCCATCCTAAATTATTCTATAGTTCTAATTAAGATTGTTAGACATCTTTGTCCTTTTTCCAGCTTTCTAAATTTCAACACAGACAACTGCTGTAAATTCTAACCTAAAATAAAACAGTTTTAATGTTTGTGGCAGTATAAGAACAAAGGTAAAACAAGGTTTCTAGACAGATAAAATATCATTCATTAAACCAATTATCACAGTCAGGAAAACAAGAAATTTTTTCTGACCTGAAGAAGGGTCTGCATTCTCCAAAACCTATCTACTTCTAGCTTTACCAGTTAATCTGAAAATAACAAACCTAGACGTGCCTTAAAAAACTCACATAAAGGATTTATTTCCAAGATCACACCTAAAGAAGCACAGCTGTACATGGCTGTGTTGAGCAGCTCTGGGTCAGTACAATCTCAAAACACCACAGACCAGGTGCCTCAAAGCACAGTGACAGAGCCACTAGCCCTGTTAAGAGTCAGCCCGGACTCACCTGACCTTGCATTAAAATACTGAATGTGCAAGCTCCACTTAGTTTGAAGCATCAAAAAAATCTCAGTTTAAATTGACATGGTTTCATAAGGCAGAAATTAAGAAACAAATCCAGTGAAACTTTTGAAACTACCAAGGAAATAGGGAGGCACATTTTTTCCCCTCTTCCTCCCCCCCCCCCAAATACACAACATTTAGAAAATTTAGAAAAGAAAATCCAGGGCTATCTAGTTATTATTATGCAGTGAGTATCCAAATCAGTAAAAGAGGAGAGGAAAAAGAACAGAGAGGAGGAGGGCAGCTGGGACTGTTTTCTCTATGAGGTGTTTCATGTCTCCTGCCTCGGCACAGGTGTCAACAGAGGTGGGGGAACCACAGCACTACAGCTGAACACAGTCATTCATCTTGCAATGTAAAAATGTGCACAGTTCTGACTCCTTCAAATGCCCCTCCTCCCCTTGCTTTGCAGCAGATATGCAGTGAAATTTTCTGTTTTACTTTTAACCTTTTAATGAAAATAAAAATTAAGTTTCCCCAAAAACTGCAGACACATTTCAGAAAGTCCAGTTATCAAGAAATCTAGAAGACCACTGTGGGTTAGACTAACTGTGCCAACCCTATAAAAGGCAACAGGTGTTGTAAATAAAAAAAGCTTGGCCGCAGTTCCACATGCCTTGATTATTTATTCTTATTTTCTGAATTAGTGTCTAGAGTTGGACAGATAAAGGACTGGGACAGCAGACAATATAACTGGCTAGTGGTAATGACAGCTGCTATCCATATGCTAACAGAAGGATGACTTTGTTTCTAGCAGCTGGGGCCAAAAAAGGTGTTTTTCTGTGAGTACCTAAGGATGGAGAGGTAAGAATTAGTGGTCCACTGAATAGGAAGTTTCTTTAAAGCCCTCACGGCAAAATGAGGTCAAGATGTTCAATGAGATACTGTATACAATTTCATCAGGAATATAAAGGGCGGGGTTTTTTTGGTTGGTTGGGGTGGTTTGTTGTTTGGGGTTTTTTTGTTTTTGTTGTTTTGTTTGGTTTGGGGTTTTTTTGGGGGTGGGGGGAGTCTTTCCTCTTATAGATGAAATGTTTTCAATATCTTAGTAATTGTGCACCCAGGGGAATATGAATGTTTTACTGACACAGTCCCAACCGATCATGCAATCTAAAGAGCATGCCAAGTCTGGAAGGCATATTGAACATGTTCTTTGACGATGATATCATAAAGGTTCCCGCAATGGGAAACACATGGCACCAATTCCTCACATTCCCTAACCTGTACGCATGAAGCTTCATTCAACTCTGATCACTTCCGTGACAAAAATCAAAAGACATCAGGACCTAAAATTAAGAAAATAACAAACTTGGGGCGCCTGAATTTCACACACTAATCCTGCACTGGGATACACATTTTTTCAAAAACCCAGGTGTAATCTCAACTGATGAATAGCGTTAAGTCTGAAATTCAGCATAACATTTTGAGTTCACTCCCCATGCGAAAAGGTAAGGCGTGATCTGGAGTTGTTTATTACCAAGTATGTCTCAGAAGGGATGACATTAAAGCAAACTGCTTTCTCCAATATAAACATACATATGTTCATTGAAATACTGAAAAATCTGGCAAAAGAACTGTATAAAAGCTAAGTTACCAGATGTAAGAGCTATTGTAGCTGCTACAGCTCCATGGAAGCACTTAATCATGCTGAGAAATGATGCCTCTTCCTTGTGAGCTGAAGCGCTATCTCCTTTGTCTTCCTGTGTGTTGTACACCCCCAAGAGCTATTTATCGTGTCTTCTGCTACTCATACTTGCTGCACTTTGTATGATTTCACATTCGTCTTTGACAGAATTAATGGGAATTGTGCTGTCATAGGGAGCCACACTAGATGGAGATGGAGACATATCTGAAATGGCAGAGAATGAATCCCTAACACCGATCTTTTTATTCCAAGTTGCTACATTGTGTTTTGGAAAAGCTTATTCAAAGAAAGCCAGCCATGTCTATGATGTAGAATTATAGAGTAAGGGGGAGTAAAAGTGTTTGCTGGCAGCAAAAAGGTTTGCTGGCTGCAACATATGAAAACAGCTTCCATCGATGTGGTCAGATAATAAAATTCTCTCTTCGCTTCCTGCTGAGAGAAATCACACATCACTCAGGAAACTTTCAAGCTTTTTTTTTTTGTCTCTGAAATATAAAAAATATCTTCAGACAGCATTTTTCACTATTTTGACAACAAGATATCTGATACTTCCACAGGCATCTTAGTCAAGTTGAGAAGAAAATCCTCAAGACAACTTATTTAAATAAAAACCCACTTATTTAAATAATTAAAGAAACAAAAGGGGGGGGGGGGAATGCACCTTAGTTCACCAACATATGAATTTTACTTTTTGATTTTGAGGAAGCAATTTCTACTTTATTTCAATGGAAGTAACGGTATCGTTATTCCCACTTTATACAGGAGATGAACAAAAATGCGGACAGATAAAGTGACTTACTCAGGAGAAAACCAGAAAAGAATAAACTAGGGATAAAACCCAAGCCATCACCATGATGATCACATGAACCAATGTTCAGTGTGCTGACCCCAGGGAATATACCAACATCTTACAATTTACAAGAAAGGAATAAACACCATTGAAAAAACAAGAAGCAAGCCCCAACTTTCCACACCTTTCTTTAACATAGAAAAAAGAATTAGTTGAAAAAAGTTTCACTTGAAATTTAACTGCAATTGGTTAGTATATACACTGTTCTCCTGTGAAGTATCATACTGTGTCATTCTAAATAAAAGCTCACTTGATTCTTAAAAATTTGTAACCCAAATGAAAGTCAAAACCAGAAAAATCACACAGCCAATGTATCTCAGAATCGTCACTATCATTTAAAAAAATGTGTCATACAATTTCAGCTTGACATATGTCACCTTCTACAGGTCCAGATGTGCTGAGAACACAGCCAGTATTTCCTGAGTACTGAACATGCTTTGCAGATGTCACTAAACAATGGCCTCTTCTTCAGGGACAATTAATGATCCTGAAGAGCAAAAAAATTTTTTGATGCCTGACAGATACAGCACAAGAGAGAACCAAACCAGAACTAACCAGCACAGAGCTAATCTGCAGCGTCAGCAGATTGCAATGAAAAAGTTGCTATCTGCCACAAATTAAAATTTGTGATCTCCTGAAAACCTTGAAAACGTTCTCAGATTGCTCAGAAACCTTTAAGATATGAACCAAACGTGTATTTTTTCATATTGAGATGTATATTTTTGGCGTCACTTTGCTCCATCTGGCAGCCTCTGCTCAAAGGCTTTGGAGGACTAGGAAAGCATGTGTGGGTCCAGACAGAGGCAGAGCGGGAAAGCTCACATTGTGTCTGCCTTCAATTGCTTGGCTCTAGCCAGAGCTTTAAAGATATTTAGATCTAAATTTATATGTATATATGTACATTTAAAAAAAAAGTATGCTTTTATATAGATGCATATGAAATTATGCCTTTAGAAAAGAAATCTAAAACCTTTTTCCGAAAGCTCTGTTTTAATAAAAAATACGTATCTCTCTGCTCTTCCTTGCTAATATCAAGAAAATACAGGAGAACAAAAAAGTATGTATCCCTCCTTGTGGAACTTGAACAACTCCTTTTTCCTTTCCCTTTCCTCTCTTTTCCTTCAGTTTTTTTCTTCAATGGTTTATGTATAGTTTCCCATAAGAAAGAAATTACTATGAGACAAATGCTCACCTTTGTATCTGGAAACATGTTACCAGGATGCTCGTTCTCTTAGTGTGCCCCACTGGTGGATGCTGCAGCTCCAAGCCGTTATCACTATAATTGCAGTATTTATCCCGACAAGGAGCTTCTTTACTGGCAAATCAAAATGGTGCCTAGATAATAAATACTGCAGACTTCATCTTCTAGAGATGTAGTGATTTATGACCTGTTTTCTCACATGCCTTTCACTTTAGAAACACTTGCCATGTGGTTTTACGTAACCTGACATTTTTCAGAGACTCTCTTTAACCCTTGCTTTGGTTGGTCATATCTGACAAATAAAACATGCCTCAGGGCTTTCTGCTTTGAGTAGTCATAGAAATTGATTAAAAAACATACTACAGTCATAAAAAAAAAAAAAATCTCTAACAGGAAAATAAAAATACCAAGTCAGAAAAATTTCCTGTTCCTCAGCTGAGCTTTGTAAGATGAGGTAGTTTTGAGAATTATTTTTTTATTAAATGAGAAAGACCGAGATCATTCTTTAGTTCCTAAATACATAAGAAAGAAAAAAAGCCCACAAAGTTTCCCCTTTTAACAGTTTCACAGAAGAAAAAAGGAAATCCGACTTTTGAAGACCCTTTGGATGCAAAGGCAAAACTGTAGGCACCATTAACTCTGATGCATGAGGCACACATTAGTGCTTCAGCCATAACAGCAGCTAATGACCCTCAATACTCTTCCTGAACCGATTGATACTGGTTCCTAATGGACAGAGGCATAAGATCTGCTCAATTTCTCTTTAAAATTTCTTTATGACAGATGGCAGAGCCCTGGTTAACGACTGATCAACAAAGCGTTTGAAAAGCCTCCTTTTTTATATATAACAACTATTTATCAAAACTTCCACGTCATTTTAACAGATTAGTACCAGCGTGGAAGCATTCTAGAAAGCTCCGTTTCACCAGGTGTGAGGGTTTCCTTTCGGTTCTTTAGAGACAAAACCCCGTGAATCCCAAGGCAAGGGATTTTTCCTGACTTTATAAATGATTTTAAGTTACCTAGTGAATAACCAACAAAATCCCACCTGAAAAATATTTAGAACAAAAGTATCTTATCAAAAACGAAAGATTTTCCCTTTCTCATATGTGATTCTTAAGTGAGAGGCTCGCATGCAGGGATTTGAACTCCCAAGGATCAGGTTCCCCTATATCAAGACTGCAGTTTGCTCTTGTTACTGAAGAGATTGGGAAGACAAATGTACGTTGTGGGATGGAAATATAGCTTCTGCTTCACGACGGCTTCTCACACTGACAGATCTTAAATTGCAAATTTTAAGGAAACTAAGTGATGAACAAGACTATGCAGAATTGAAAAGATATAAATGACATCTCCAAATTGTTTTCCTCCCAACAGTTCTAATGTGAGTAGAGGTTGATGGTGTTTTGTTTGTTTTTTTTTTAAATCTCAACCTCAAGTTTTAAAATCATCCATATTTATTTATTTGTTTGATCCAGCGTAATTAAAAAGTAGGTGAAAAAGTCACATATCAAATAAGGAAATACAACCAAAGTTTTTTTTTTTAAAAAAATACATTAGACACCCTTACGTTAAATGAAACCTTCTACACATTGTGAATGTACGCACACCAAGTGAACGTACAAACACGAGATGGGTGACGTGAGCCCTTGTAAAGTCTGACCTCCTCACAAACCAAGCACTTCAGGAACTAGCAGAGATCTCTAGCAAAGGCAAATGGGACCGAATGTGGTTCTGCAGGGATCTTGAGGGGACCACACCATGGAAAAGCAACACTTATTGCCGTGATTAAAAACAATTTAGACACAGACAAGGCTTCATAATCATGAGCTTCTGATCCATAATACCAGAGGAATTCAAGACCAGGATCTAGCAAAGGCCGGCTGAATATGCAAACATCCCTCCCAGGATCCTGCTTGCAGCTGAGTGTGAGTTGTTATACCTGAGCATATACAGAAAAACAACGGGATTTCACTGTCAACGTATTTGGTCTAAAATGTTTCAATCAATTCCAATTCCAAGACATGTTTTTCCATAATGTTGGAATACAAAGGAATTAAAGCAATGCTTCGTTTCCTTAATGCCTTGTCTAGATTTCATCTTGGATTTATTTAGCACAGGGAAATCCCATAATTTATAGTCAGCATAATAACTTCCCATGGCAAATTAAAGCACTGTTTCAAGACGTGTTCACACCTTGACATTCACATTATCTATTCACAGCATGTCTGATGAAAATGCCTGTCTATATCAAAAGATTTAGGAAGAAAGTATTTCTTTAAAGATTCAATTTATATGTTTCTATGAAAGATTGCATTTTATATTAAATTCAGTCCTTGAAATACTATAAGTACTGTATAGGCTATAGTTTCCATTCTGTAACCCCTAATATTAAATTAATATTTGTTTAGCAAAATGTCTTTAAGGTGTAAGAATTCTCAAGTCTGTAGTTCGAGCCAGCAGTCTAAAGAAAGAGTAGAACTGCAGTATAGTAGTTGGTAAATTACTTAAATAACACAATTTTAATCCCATGTCTAGCCTATTGCTCTCATGACAGTCATCAGTGGGTGTAATATAAGGAAAACTGTATTTCAATTGTACACTTTTCAGCATTAACTTTTAAATTAAACCAAAATTTTTAAATGAGATTTTTTTTCCTGCATTCCCCTTAAATTTGTTGACATTTTTAACTGACACTAGCACTTTTCAAAGCAACACTGATTTTTAAAATATTTTATAGTGATGCAGTGATATACCTGGATGATTTAGTTATAGCTACCTGATTTATCAAAATTGTCTCTATAATTATGCTATAGAACATGCCATAAATTATTAACTGGATTTAGCATTGTCATAATTTAAAAAATATAATTTGATGGGAACAATTTGCATGGAGTTATGAGACTCATTCAGACAACTGATAAGAACAAACATTAGCAGAAGACAAACTCACTTAAAATAGTTCATTACATTAGTAAGTGCATGGCAAAAAAAAAGAGTTAGTAATCAGAACTCTGTTAGGAAAAGCAGCATATTCATTGAATGCTTTCAGATAATTCAGAAAAGAGTTAAAAAATCCCAACCCTAGTAATATCAACACATTTACAATGCATTAATAAAAATAAAACAGTGCACAACTATTCCAGGTGGTTAGACTAAAACATCTAAGATTAAGTCAAGGTGATGGAGCTGTAAGTCTGGACAAAACAAGTCACTTAAAATCACCTATGTTAGTCATATACTGAGTGGGCCTGAAAAGACGCAGGCTCCAGGAGATGCAGAAGTCCACATAATCACTGTCCAGTTTCTGGCTCCAGTAAAGAAGGCTACCAGACTGTGTAAACATGACCAAATATCACTACTCAAAGCATGGCTTCCCTCCTATGGGAAATACTATCTACACATTCATGGGACAACATTTTGACACCTTTACAAGAACTTTTCCCTTAGAGACCTAAAAGTAGCTGCACCAGACTAATAGTAGGATTAAAGAATATCTGTAGAAAAGACTAACCTCAGCCATCTTAACATAACTGGAGAGAAGCAAAGACCCTAGAATCACCAGCTGGAAGCATTCTGACTTGAATTTTCCAAAGGTAGATGGATATTGATTCCCTCAGATTCCTACAGAAACAGCTGCTTTTAAAAAATTATACAGGAATTTGAACAGGTGAAAAAAACTCTCGAGCAGAAGCCATAGAAGCAGAAATATAAGAACAGTTTGGATGTATGGAGTCAGAAAAAGCTTTAGTGACCTGAAACATCTGCCTCTTACTGTGGCCCATGGCACATCTCTAGAGAGGAACGTACAAGCCCGGCACACGTGCAGTGGTGCTTATCCAGCTAACACACAGTTGCCAGTAAGAAACATATAAGATAAATAGTCCAGTGACATCAACACTTCATTTAATTAGACGTAAGAATGAAAAGGGATTAGTGGAAACAAAGCAGATTATTTGGACAGAATTCAGAAGCTCTCTTGAAGACACTAGAGCACTCCCTGCTCTTAGTGTGTTTCCTACAATCCTAAAAACAAGAAGTGAAAATCAGTATCTGCAAAGCACAGCTAAAATTTGCTTTAAAATACACCAAATATCTGGGAGTTGGTTGTTCATTTTAAGGTGGATTTTGAGTTTATTCCCTATACCATCTTCAGTTTACTCAGAACTAACTTATGTCAGTGAGATAATCCCTATGCCAAATGAAAATGGCTGGAACCTTGGCTTTGAAAAATTTATGGCAATATGCAGCAGCTGAAGCCATGCCAAAAGGTGTATCTTTGGCTTGGATAATTAATTCTGTTTACCACCCAGCCAAAATGAATTACCATATATTCTTCCAGTGCAGCAGAATATCTTCCTTTTCCTTTTTGCACTGGTGCAAATAATAAATTTATTTCCAAAGGGATCCAGATGCAAACCTTCAACATTTCTGTAGGCAAAATAAACTACGACGTATGTTCTTCTTGGCAAATACAACATGCAAAAGGTGCCTGGAGATATGCTATACTGATTATGAGATATTATTGTGAGGTTTTATTATCCTTTTAAACAATAAAACAAGAAAAGAAACCAACATAAAAGCAAGCAGTTCTGTGCCAGATGTAAGAATTTAATGCTATCCATCCCTGACTAGCATTTGGAACATGTGCTTCAAATATGAAACTTTTGTAAGTCTCCCCAGGTGAGCAGTTGATCTTATCTTGCAATTTCTGCTTCTTTTCAAACAGCGCACAGCACAATTTAGCAGCTGAGTGATCCTAAGAAGGTTAAAGCTAAAATCAAGGGGGGGATTTTTTTCTTAAATACCATCTTCCTGAAGTAAACATTAGATTCAGAAGAAAAATTTCACAGCAGTGTCAACTCTGAATGTTAGCAGGGAACAAAAGGGTATGGAACAGTCTGGGGCTTGGCCCCTCCCCACCCCTTCCATTCTTAAGTGATCATTCCTATGATCCTTACTGCAGTTAGCGTAAAATCTTCACTCAGTCTTAAAATCCTAGAATTTAAAAATACTTCTTGGTCACACATGGCAAGAAAGGTTTTCAAAGACGTAGTATAACCATCAATCCAAAAGACTGGGGCCAAGCTCCTCATCTTCAATAGGTCTGAATACATTTCTTGCAAACACCTAGTTCTAAAATTGGCCTTTTGAAATCTCTGAAGGAGACACATAGACAAACTGCCTGCTGTATTTATGGTGACTTTAACATCAACAAAATTATATGCAAATGCATGAGAAAAGAGCATTGCCTGGAAAATTCTTTCAGATGTACAGTGCCTTTCCTTTATTAGATTCTCTTGCATAAGGTCCACCTTGAGCACCTGCAGAAACTTTTTTTATTTTAGAATCTCAGCTTACTGGTTTTTTTGAAATGGACATGATGAAGGCAGTTAAATGAAAGTAACATATACATGAACAAGTAGCAAATCAGCTTTCACTTGTGATAAATAAATTATGAAGATGTTTGTTCTCCTCAGCTGACATCTGTAAAGGCTTAACTGCTAAAAGGAGCATTTAGCTCACTTCAGAGAAATCTGAAGTATCCTGCTACTAAATTCTGTTTTCCAACTGGTTCTTATTTACAGTAGAGTTATTAAATATTTATTATAGCAGAAGGCAAGTATTTTCAGTTGTCCTAACTCAATGTCTTTCAGTGAAGTAATAGGTTGCTTGGATTTTTAAAACGAATCTACAATGTCATTACCAAGCAAAGATACAAATGAGCCTCTACCACTTGACAAGGCCTGTATACAAAAAATACACTTGCCTGATTTTCTGACAATTTTCTGGTTGACAGCTTGCTAAAGGAGGAAGAGCAACACTACCATAATAGTTGACAGATGCTGTTTCCACTAACTACCAAATTCCTTAAACCTTTCCAAAAACACATGCAGAAACTGATCTGCTTGTCTGTCGACTTTGGATTCCAAGTGCCAGTGTTCTGATACCACTGCCCTACCGGTATACATGAGCTATTTTTAAATTATTCAAATGCACACAAACCGCCAATGACAGAAAAAAAAACCCAAAAACATTTAGCAGAACTACTTGTATTTCTATTTACAAAACTTCAAAGCAACACCTGTAGAGTCTAGAATTTATATCTAAATTGTAAGCACTGTGTTAAATTACACTTGCCAAATAATCAAGTCTCTTCCATTTTCTGGCACCTGGTTATGGGAAAGACTGCACCATCCCATTTGTTATTCTGTGCTAATTTGTATCTTATTCACATGTTTGGTTTTTTTTTCATATTATATGGACTAGCCATAAGAGAATGAAGGGTAGAAATAATTACGTGCCTTGTCTAATACCCTTCAATTTCATAAAATGCCACAGGACACAGAAGTCATGCTCTTTAATAATTTATGCCACTTGCACAAGCTTGTTGGCAAAATCTAAAATGTTTGTCTTTAGCAAAGATTTTTTCACTGCTCATGCTTTAACCTTGAAACTGGAATGCTGGTAGATTTTTCACTGTTTATTGGGAAGCCAGGAGCAAGAATGGAACCTAAACTGTGTGCTCAAGCTTATGAGCTCTCAATGTAATTCCTTTCTAATGAGTCATTAGAATCCAGTACAGAGAGACACGATTCATCTCATCTGAACTATGTAAATGGTGGGCACTTAGGAAATAATACTGATTTTGGGGATCCTAAACAAAACAATAAACCTCTCAATTTTGAATAACTTCTGAGGTACTTGCTGGTTTTGAGAGTCCAGGTCTGTAAAGATCTTAATACTTTTAACAAAGAAAGAGAAGATCCTGGCCTCACTATACCAAACTTGAGATGCCCAGTGACGCTGAAATGTCATGGAAAGGCTCTGTCCTCAAAAGCTGCTCATGTCGCACGTTACTAAGATTAAAAAAAAAAAAAAAAGCACAGCAGCTGAACATGTGGAGAGGGTGATTTTCATTAAAACCTGTCCACACAGGCAGCTGTGCTGCGAATTACTCTAGCGTTGGATAGAGTAAGTTTGAAGTTTAGTTGCCTTCTCCTCAAGTCTAGGACATACACACCTACAGTACATGACACTCGCTTTGAACAAACAGGTATTTTTATTCATCTTACTCACCAACTTGATTTTTCTTCTACATCACCACCCCCTACAAAATCTCAGTAGTACCATACATGGAACTGACAGTCCGGGATAGGAAACTGTACCCCTGGGGGGGGGGGGGGGAATGTCCTCTAGGAAACATATAATATGGATGCTCTGATATTCAAAACCCAACTGACTTCTACATAGATGTTCTCTGCTGGCACATGAACCAGGACATGAGTTACCAAAAAAGTAAAAATACCCTGGAAATATGAACAAACCTAACTGTTATTCTCCACTGAAAATCACAGTGTGACTATTTTCTCATGCCATCCATTGCTACATAAGTGGCAAACAAAAAAGAAAGAAAACAAACCAATCAAGAAATCACAGAATTTAAAATATCTTTTCCTTGTTTTCCTCTTCTCATGCTGATACTGTAAGCACATGCATGACTGCGCTGCATTTGCTTTTCAGGCTATCTGAAATCCTTTCTTCTGGGGGACTGTTAATCATGGCCCAAAGGTAAACAAGGTTTATAGGTAAAGTAGTTCCTTTGGGAAGGCAGGAAATAGTTTTTAATTTGATCTCTGGCATTCAGAGCTGGTGTGCAGACTACAGCAGAAAATAGCTCAGTGCTTACCTAAACAAGTAGTTCATAAAACACAAAAGGTCTGCGAGTCTTAACACTCCATAGCTGCTCCACAGAACCCTTTTGAAGAGTAAAATTTAGCACCTGATCTGCTCCATGTGGCTCTACTGATGTTTCACAAGAAACCCCAAAGGATATGGTCCCCCAGTTACTTTAATCATTGTTTAATTTCATTGGGCAAGACTTCAATGGTCTGGCTGCTGTAGGTAGGCAAATATTAATTTTTAAGCATTATTTATATAAGGGAGGTGGGGATAATGGCACAGGTATCTTAGGCAGCTTACATATTTCAGTCACTGACTTGGTTTAAAGCAGTCAGGGAAAAACAAATAAAATCATTTTAGGATCTATCTAGAAGTTCTGCAGATACAGCACACTTGATTGCTTAATGGCCAGTGTTACACGGTAAGATTTTGTAGGCTTCAGCTTGCCATAATCCCCCAGTGCCAACGCCACACGCATTAGGGATGCTCTCCTGTGCCAGGACTCAGCCCGCGCTTCCACATCATGAAACATGATGCTCCATAAATCCTTTATCAATCCATGCCAGTCTACTAAAAAAATATCTCCTCAATTGACAGCAGTGAAGGAAGGGAAGCTGACAACGTGTGCTTCCCACAACTGAACAGAAAAGTTCTTGAAAAACACCTAGTTTACATGGGGATTTTTAAATTCCTGAGGCCTTAACCTTTTGAAAAATCTTTTGAGAGCAACAAAAGGCAGAGTAGAAGCTAACCTATAAGCAAAGAAGGCTGATCCAGGACAAAACCATATTTTCATATTTACTATAATTGACAGCTGGATGAATTACACAAATCATCTGTCTCTATCCATTTCCTTCTATCCATCAGACTGTATTTATCCATCTCTTCTGGCTGTCTTCAGCTTTAGAAAATACATACAGTACAGCTTAAATTATTAATTTTCTGTTCAGTTCCTTCTAACATCAGTTTCAGTTCATTGACCTGTATAACTCATTGATTTAACTAATGCATTATCTACAACATTATGTATTATTAACTGAGTTTGGTGTCTTAAAACATTTCCATGACAACGTATCAAAACAACAATACTCACATTTTTCTGGCATATAAAATGATTTTTTCCTTTCAATATCATCAGAAAAAGTAAATCAGATTATTCTTGTAGCAGTAGCCTGATTAGCAACTGATACCCTAATCTCGTTCTCTCTGAATAAACTGCAAATCTCCCAGACTCTGTATTCTCCCTGCCATACATGGCATTGTTTTCAGGTTTCTGCCACATTGACATACACTACTAAAAAAAATGTAAAATCTCTAAGGATACAAAATGCTTTCGCTAATTCCAAAAAGAAAGGCAAGAAGATTTCATGCAAAGACTAAATAAAAGGCTTTTTGCAGAGTCACAACAAAGACAGAAACGCCCTGAACCACTGCCAGGAAAAACTAGAAACCCTTTGCCCTCTCTCACCTAACTAGAGCAGCTCGTACCTCCAGGGAAGGGAATCCTGGCCAACATCATATTCTACGTTTTCTGCAAAGTCATCACTGAATCTAATGTGTAAGACTGCAACAGATTATACAAGAAATGAGAACATCATTAGCAAAGCTATAAAAAGCTTGAAGAATTATGTGGGGTGATGCACTCCGGTGAAAACATTAAAGCTAACGTATAGTTTGAAAAACAGTTGATATTCTGTAGCTTCACTGCCTACTCTTCCTTTCCTTTCTTGTATTAGAAAAACCCCAACATTTTGTTTCACCAAAATAGTAATTTATGTCAGTTAAACGCTTGCATGGTCTTTAGGAATAGTAAGGAGCTGAGGACATTTTGCCATACTGTGAGAGGGAAGGAAGCATCGTGCCACTGCAGGCACCACGTGCCTTCCAATAAAACCTGTGAGCATTTCACTAATTAAATACTTGTTTTGCTAACCAAGCCATTCATTTTCATCAGTCTTTCTTCCTGCTCTTTCAGGGGTTAGTGTCAATAAACTGAACTGCAAGCCTCATGGAAAAGCAAGCCAGAAGCTGGTGTGATTTTTAGAACAGCTTTGCTCATTCATTTTCGGATACCTTTCCTCAGCAATATGGAATCAATAACATCTGTCTCCAAACAAGCATCCCCTGTTGGTCTGCGGTGAAATTCCTCCATCAAAAAACAAACAAGCAAGCAAACAAAAACCATAAACCAACCAACCAACCAGACGTTTTTTGTTGGTGTTAGAATTCCGAGCCCTGTGAAATGACAGCACAGATCGGCCGAGCTCCCGCATGCTGCGAAGACAGAGCTCGATGCTGGGGCTGGTTACCCAAAATCTTCTTTTTAACACTAGACGGCAAGATTCCAATGATGTTTACAGTCCCACGGCCTTAAAAGAAAGCATGTACACTGAACTTCGATCTCTGCTGAGGATCAAAGTCCTGATGCAGCTCCTCAAAGGCAGCAAGGCAAACCTGCAGGGGCCGGTGTGCCGCCCAGGTAGGAGCCGTGCCGGCGGGATATGGTGCCCTCTGCTGATGGCCGAGCCTCCCAGCCTAACAGCATCCACTCCATTAATTGCTTTTCTAGTTGCTTCAAGCAGCCCATGGATTGCTGTCCTTATAAACCCGGGTTTAAGGGCCCAGACGAATGCCCCCGCATCGCTGGGCTGCTGCGCGCCGTGCTGCTTTCATGGTGAGAAGGATGGAGACAGCAGCAGCAATCCTCCAGGACTCCCCACCAGTCCTCCTCACTTTCAGAGGCTGCTGAGCAAAAGCAGATTAAATCAGCCCAGTTCCAACGACCAGGACAGAGCTGCCTATTTTTGGAGCAGCGCTGGCCTCCTGCAGCTATTCAGAGAAAGAACGTCCCCGACTTGCTGGTGTATCGCCACTTCTTGTCTGCCAGCAAAATGCTGGGGCTCCTTCCCCAGTAATGAACTGGGATGAAGTCTCATTGCAGTACAGCCCTGCAGACTGCTAAGGACAACTTATCAAATGCCAACCTCGTAGTTATGTTCCGCTCCTGAAATTTGGACAGACACACTGGTCACAGCCACTACTGGCACCCAGGGTGTGAATTAAAGATACCAAAAGCTGAAAGCCGTGAACCAACATTCTTTTAAGCTCTTCCTCTACCCTGCAGATAATTCTGCTTCCTGAGGCTAAACAACCAAAATGCAAATGACCACATTTACGGTATCAAACCGGCAACTTCTTCAGACCTTGTGACCTACAATGACCTGACTCCCATTTTCCAGAGCAAACTGTTCCATTACAGTAGGTTATAAAGGTTCCTATTGGCCCTGACAACAAATAATTTTTCTGATCTATTTCATTTATATATGCCCAGATTATGAAACAGAAAAGAATTTGCCAGCCACATTCCCTAAAGAACAGTTTTGACACTGACGCTGTTAAATGCTGAAAGCATTTCATCAAGTGCACTTGAACTATTAAAAATTTGATCCATACATCATTCTGGCTGGAGCCCGTGAATGGCTCCATGGTTGAAAACTGGAGTATCTCCTTTAAAATTAGGTTCTCGGAACAAATAATCCCATTTATAAATTCTTCAGTATTTGTCTTTAGGCATTTTCTAATTTGGATTAACATCTGTTCTTCACACAAATATTCACAGTATGAATTTCAGTCTAAGAATACTTCTGTAAAGCGAACACCTCTTTTTCTAATTTTCATATTAAGGCTTCTACAACATCTTGGTTGCGGTTAAGAGAGGTATTCCACATGTATCCTCTGTCACAGCCATTTTAAGAAAAAGACTGTCATACACTGTCTTGACCATTGGTATAGTTCAAAATAGGTTTCTAATATATTTTGGGTTTGCTTCTCTAACTAGAACACTTAAATATGTGAGATTATTGTATAACTATTTGTCTGTATCGTAATAAATACAGAACTTGGTTATACGCAATCTCACTCTGAACAAAACACAATGTTTATCTACCTACATTGCCTGAAAAAATTTACAGTATGTGGAACTTCACAGAGAATTATTTGCCTTGTCACACCAAGGAAAGAACCCACGCTTCTTGCAAATAACTATATGAGTTTCATTTAAAACCATGTGTATCCAAAACGGTACTTAGATTCATCTTCTATTATTTCAGGTTCTGCCAGTGAAGGAAGCAGCCTTGTTCTGTCAGAGAAAGCTCATACCCAGGTCTCACCTCACCCGTTTCAGCTCCCAACCATGAGACACTGTTTATCCCACCAAACAAAGCTCATAGCTGATGTCTGATTCAGACCTAGCTACAGACACTGCTGTACCAAACCATCACAATACAATTTACATCATTGGTTTATTCGGGTTTTTTTGTAAGGAGAAGGGCACCCCCTCCCTCTCCAGCAGTGACAGAGGCTCAGCCACACACCTGCTGGGACACCAGCACACTGAGAAGCAACTGAGCTTAGGTCACGCTGGACACTCTGTACTTGCTATATGAGTCGGTGCCCACACACTTCCATGTCGTACATCACACATTTTGGAGAAAGCTCGGTCCAATGTACCATCATTCAAATGAAACATGATATTTTCACCACCCAGTTTGTTAAAGAAAGGCTCTGAGATAAATGAAGGGTAAAATCCTTGGAAAAATAAACTCAAGTCTGTAAAATATTAGCCAATGTTTTCATAACTTTTCCAGCAACTATAGCTTCTAATAGATCAACTCTAACCATGTAAAGCTGCACGGAGAGGTCTGAGTGACAGAGATAGACATATTGCAACTTTTCCTATAATGCACAGATATCACATCCTCCAAACTTGCTGAAAAGTACTACTTCGGTTATATTTTATAGACTTGAAGGTGAACCACAATGGGAAACTTTATATCACCTTTTTCAGCTGTGTTGTTTCTAGGAAATTTATTGACTCCTGTAGTTGTGAAGGTATGAAGCAAACATATTTTTCCCACGTTAAAGCAGCTAAAAGCATCTTTTTCATGCTAGTGACTGCGATACACAGTTAAAACTGATTATTTTTTTTTCAGGCAGTTCTCACAGAGAGCTTCACAACTCACTGCAGAAATGATCTATCATCTACAGCAACTATATGAAGTTACATGCTATTTGTGTTGACTTCTCTTTTTTTTCCTAATTCAGATTTTTTTGGCAACAAGAAAGCATTTATTCTCTGCCTGCCTTGCACTGTTGACTATAGCTTCATCTTTTTCCTTCCCCTCCCTAAGTTATTACATATCCTGCACTATGTTTCCCATTATTATTATAAACGTAGAATCGTGTTTTAACAAAAATAATTTAAATCAAGTCCATGCAGATTGCAGTCCATGGCCCGCAAAAGATTGGAAAGACAAATTCAATGAAGAAAGTTGAGACTGGCTGGATGGCTAAGAGTATCAGCAAAAATAAGGTCGGTCGCTTCTATGTACTTTCCAAACTTGCAGATACCTTCTTCCATCCATCTGAAGACAGCTCTTCAGCTTGTGATAAGAAGCTCAAGAAAGAGAACATGAGAATTAAAGAGCCTGTTGCATGCAACAGTTACTGTTCACAAACCTAATGGTCCCTGTTTATCTACTGAACAAAACCACAAACCATTTATTCTATAATTCAAATAAGAAGTCACACTCTGAATATTATGCTTTGATTTCAACCACGTTTACAGTGCTTAAGATGTGGCAGGCACTGCAAATATTGTCACAAACACATGTGAACTAACACAAAGCAAATCGGACACGCATCTTACAGGGCTCTCGACATTACCTTGTCGAAGCTGAAAGACCCTGTAAAGGAGACCAGCTTCTCTGTGACAGCGAGCGACCACCTTTACCTTTGCAACATTGCTGGAGGTAGGCAATTTATTTATTTTTTTTATTCCTAGAAAGTGAATATTCAGCAGCTGTCTCTTCAAATGTGGTCATTTCACATGGCACAGAAAAAACTCCCACATTTGGGGGCTTAATTTACTATCAGACTAGGATCCCTCCACATTGCCATAGAGTTCTGTGAGAAAACTCCTTCTTATGGGTAACTTTGTCAGGGACAAAACAGGACAAAAATCAAAGTGAAAGAGGAGCACCCAGGTCATCTAATCCGCAAGTATTATTTAACAGGGTGAGGACCTTAACTACTGCCAGAAAAACTCTTTCCAAGTGGCACTTGGAAGTGAGTAACAATCTTTCTTAGACTTTCAGATTTATTTAAAATTCTAGCCTTAGACATCAAAACATTAAAACCTCTTCAGCTGTTAACACACCCAGAATACAACAAATAAACACTTTGGAAGAAAATGTTTGCAAAGATATTCAAAACAGTTTACCATTCCAGTTCTGCAGTTTAGCCCATGACCTCTTAATTCTGGCCAGCCTGAAGAATGATTTATCACTATTTAAACAGTTCCACTAACTTAAAAATTTAGAATAGCGTAGCCCAAAACTGTGTCTTACAGAGAAAATCTTAGCAAAGCGACATCTAGCATCAGGAAGACATCAGCCTACTCTGCTTGTTCTGCTCCCTAGTAAGGGGAAGAACGTAAAGCATAAACCACTTTGCTCTCCCCTCCTGCTGCAGAATCAGTCAAATGAACCTTCTTAATGCTGAAAGGACACCCTAGCTAAAGAAAATACACTGCATAGTATTCATAGTATTCGTAGGGTACATCAGGAATGCTGAATCCCTTGCATTTCTATTCCTCTTCAAAAACCCCACGTGCTTCAGTGCGTTAACTAGTAAATTACAGAAGACCAAGCACAGGAGCAGAACAAAATCTGCCTGAAGGTTTTAATATTTTAGCAAGTTTGCCTGACTTCTTTTGCCTTAAAAAGAATTTAAGAAAAAAAGGAAACAAAAGACCTGCTTTTTCTGTTAAGAGATTGGTTTTGATTTTGTTTGGATAATAAGAATTTATAATGTTGCTGGAAGCCCCTGGAGACAGTCCTGGAGACTGAAGTCATTTATTTACTGATAGAACAAGCACAAACTATACAGGCACCTGCCCCAGGAGCCCATTAAAAGCCCCTTGGACCTGACCTGGAGAGACAACTCAGAGGTGAAACAGGGTCCCTTGCTTCCCATTCCACATGTGACTTTTCTTTTTTTCTTCTTCTTTTTTTTTTTTTTTTTTTTTTTTTTTTTTTTTAAGAAAGAGAGAGACTGTGTTTAAAGTAAGTTTACCATCTAGCAACAGTTCAAAGAATTCTTCAGAAATGTGACTGGAAAGTCTGCCTACTTTGAATGAAGCACCAGACCTCCTTGAGGTGACTGATGTGGCTTTAGGTCTTTGTTACTAAGCAAACAGATAACTTTAGAACCTTAAAAAAAATCAGGGGAAAAAAATAGAATATGAATTCACAGAGAGACAACCAACCCAAAAATAATAGCTACATTCATGAGAATAGCAGTTACTATTTAGATTTATGGAGTGTGATGTGCTAATGCATATAATGAAGCAGACAATCTAATGACTCAGAGTGCTAAAAAAGCAGGGGGAAATAAATCCACAGAAGTCACAAGATTGACTTTCAAGATTAATGGGGATAAGCCAAACATTCCAGATGTTCCAATCCAGTGTTCTTGTCTCTATGCTACAGAAAATCACCTTTCCCAGTGAAAAAAACACCATCTTTCTTTCAACCTGTGCTTTTGTTCCCATTACCGCTCACAAATAATCATTTCTCATCTATCTGCTTTGTCTTCCACTTATACAATCAAAATGAAGGAGCAAAGGTAGTTTGTGCATAAGACATTTTAATAAGTCTGTCTGAAAACAAAATACTATATAGTGGAGGCATCCATAATATGTAGTTTATCAAGATGAAGCAAAACAGGTGTGGTTTTTTACATAATTGCTGTTTAAATTATACGAAAATAATAGTATCAGTTCTAAAACTGCCATTGTCACCCATTTTTCTTCTGCTATGAAAACAGCAGTATCACAGCTAAGTACATGCTCTATTTACTGGACAAAATTTACTGTTCTAATTACCGGACCTGTTACAGCTAATGGAAAATAAGAGTTACTGGGGTTTGCTCTGAAGAGGAAAGCTGTTCAAAAACAAGTTAACAGTGGGATATAAAAGAAACTGGGGAATCTGATGAGTCTATGACTTGCTGTTACTATGGAAATTGGTTATTATGACAAAATATTCACATTTTAATCATGTTCCCTAGAGGACTGACATTCCTAAATTAATTCTGGTTTTAAATCCAAGATTTTGTTAATTTACTAATCTAATATCAACCACAAAAAAAGTCACCTAGGAAGTCAGAGAAGAGCCATGCTTGCTCCTGCATGCTCGATACACAACGCTGAGCAGCCCAGTATCAAGTAGCACAGTTCCACTTCAGTTACTGCAAACCCTTCACCAGCTTCACCGAGCAGCTGGACTCCAGCATACCAGTATGTTGAATTTTGAGTTCCAGTTTTTCAAAAAAGAAAGGACCGTCTGCTATGTTATTACTAGTACTTTTAACTCTCCAAATAATGTGCTGTATTACCTACGCCCAGGTTTTCTAAAACGCCTTTTTGAAAAGGACTGAACAACATACTGCATGAACTGTGCAGACTTCACCTCCCACACCTCAGCGTTATCGACATGGCAAACTTCAGTGTCCAGAACATGAACTGGACACAGGATACAGCAACCTGGAAAATTAAAAAGAAAGTCACCACTTCAATACTTAATAGTTTCAAGAGATGCCTGCTTAGACTTGAGCTTCTGAGAGGGATGAAAATGAGTTCTCAATCACTGTCAAGACCATACTTTTATTTTTGACAGAAATGTAAAAATTTGGCTGTGTGGCTACTTGCAAAGCCTGCATTACTCTCTCAAATTCAGTCTCTAAAATTCACCGTGATCAACTTGAAATTCATCTCCTGCCACGTTCAGTCCTTTTGTAATATGTAAAAAAAAAAAAAAAAAAAAAAAAAAAGTAAAAACTCTGAAGCTAAAAATAAGTTATATGAAAAAGCTTTTTCTAGAAAGAGTACGGTAAACAGGCTTATGTAGGAAGCAGAATCTCAGAAGTGCTTTGAGTATCTGTGATGAGCAGGGACTGGGCTTTTGCACTGAAGGAGCTTGACTGCTCCTGGAGACATCCACTGGAGAGAGGTCCTTAGGAGATGCCAGTCCCTCACACTGATTTAACACAGACCTAAATTTCAGGCAGACTTTTATGGAAAGGACTCGGGTTCTGTTCCTTTTGTATTTTGTTTCTAAATCTGCAGCTGGGAGGCCAGCCTTGCACTTGGCTATATTACACCATTTCTTCCTGAATCAGGTACAGCAAGAAGAGAGATCTCAGCGTGACCTGCCAACATGTTCCTTGGCAGTAACAACTTTTCACGGGCCCACTGAGTGATTTATAATCAAAGCCTGTTTCAGAGCTCCCCAAGAGCTGAGGAGCGCTTTTTCCAACAAATGGCACCGGACTCAGTGGCTTGGCAAAATCCATGGGTCAGGGCAGTGGCGCAGCACTTCCACAGCAGCTGCAATCACTGCCACAGGAGAGGCAGTCAGTTGGAGGAAGGAGGACAAGTTTTGTGATTTTATAGCTAATTATGCATGTGGTTACCACATTTGAAACCCCACTCAGCTTCCCACATAACGATCATTCCCTGCTACAGAAAGTCACACGCCAGCTTTAGGTCTCCCGCCTCTGTCTACCCCAGTCGGATGGAATCCGGTGACGGTGCGGAGCCAAGAATGTGCAAACAGCTTGCCTGACTCTGCTTCTCATCTCTGCATTTCAACAGAGATGCTAAGAGATAAACAACTGTGCTCTGAAACCAGGACTATGAAAATATTTTGCAAGTACAATGTCCCCAATTAAATAAAACCCTAATTCCATTTTTAAAAACCTTCAAATGCAAAATCCTGAATGGTGTTTTTCAGAAGAGCGGTAAGAAAAAGTTTAATAAGTTAGCTTCCAAATAAAATAAAGAAACCAGCCCTTTATTAAATTATATGGAAGGGGGTCAGAGATTAAAAATCCTCTGCCTCTCATTATTAGACTTGAGATGACAGATTCATTCCAGAGCACAGAAGGAAATATATTATCCCAAAACAGGATATGAAGTTCAGTCCCAGTAGATTAGTCTCTGTTAAGTAAATTTATTGTCTAATCTTTTAACTCTCCCTGCAAACTGTGGCACAAGATCCTCTTCTCTATCAGTATTAAATTCCCTTTCCTTCCCTCTTCCCTCTACAACGCGACAACCCCAAAGCTCCCCAACATTGCCCTCTGGCCTCATTCCCACTAGGACTTCGATGGTGCATGAACCTCATAGAAAAACAAGAATTGATGGCAGCAGAAGGGAAAGGACTTACAACTGCAATCTACCAACTAATAAAACCATGCTGTGCTCTGAATTGTTAGGCAGAAGAGAAAAGCTGGATAAATGTTATGCTTGCTTTAAACAACAGCAGAAAGCCTGGTGGTGAGCTGGTTTAGTGTATTTGTGTGTGTGCCTAGTAACCACTTTGTAATTTGGACACAGACATTGATGAAAACCTTCAAAAGAGCTTTATTAGTATGAGGACTTTCTGGGAAGAATTAAATGTACTATGCAAAGCTAGAAGGCACATCAAACACAGAGCAACTCTATCCCCCTTTTGTTTACCAAGGCAAAAGCAATCTTCCATACAATGATACATTTCTAATACACTGTTTAGTCTAACTTTAGACTCCATGAAATTATTCGCAAAGACAGGGATTCCCAAAAAAATTCCAGTAGAAAAAGGCAGTCTCGCCCCCATCCTCCCTTTCCCTCCCTTTAATTGCATGAAATTTAATTGTATGATTTAATTGCATGAAAGAGAGACACTATGACAAAACCAAAATAACAAGAAGAGAATGCACTTCCAGAGAGGTTCAGCGAGAAATATTTCCATATGGGCTCTCAGATGGTCCTAGCACCAAGGAGGACAGATATTTCACAAATATCACAAGTACAATATGCAATAGCCCTAACATCACGGACTGATTCAATCTGTAAGATTGCTCATGTTTTCTTCCTTGAACAGTAAATTACAGAAAGACTCCTGTCAGGTACTTAACCTCAGCCCTTCGCATGTTTTCATGTAGAAGAGCTGCAACGTACCATCTTTATGCATAGAAAGAATTGCAAAGAGCTTGCTTTCGCCAACAGAGTGTGCTGTCAGTTCATTATTAAACTGAGGGCAACACCATTAAGAGAGACAATTTTAATTGTTTTATCTGGAGATCTGTTGCAAACTCACAGTTCTATAATAAGAAGTCTAAATAGCTTTAAAACAGCTGATTTTTTTACAGCATCTGCTGCAAAATGCCATTCTGGCCTACGTCTTGCATTGCTGGTGCTGCACAGTCCCGAGCTGCACAAGCGTGTCTTTGCAAACCCTTCCCTTACTAACTTTGGGGGGTTTCTGTTTCTTTTTAGACTCTGCGTACAGAAGGCATGGGAATCACAAACCCAGGTTTGTCAAGTCTTCACATTACCAATGGTTAAGATAACCATTCCTAGGGTATCCTTGCTTAGACTACTTTTTCCTCATATTGACTAACTCTAAGATGGTTACGGCCTCGACTTGCACCCTACCATTTCAGTTCACTATATTTTCACAGTGTACAACACACTATTTTTTATTACTGAAATTTATTTCTAAAACAGCCACTTTGGAACAAATTCAGGCTAAAAAGAAAAAAAAAATCATTCAAGGAAAGAATCCTGTGCTATTTTCTGTATAGGTCTGGTTTTGCTTTAATCCGCAACTTCTTTTTAATGTTTCTACTGATCCTTGATAGATTTAATGTTATCTCAATGACAGACAATGAACTCTTAGCACTGCTCCCCAGAAAAAGAAAGCTCTGTATTTTTCTCATTGCACCTGAATGAAAATAAGACAACACACATACCGCAAAGCCTAAAGGTCTCCAGCCAGAAGCCTGCATAACCCATTATACATCTATTCAACTTCCCTTTCTTTGGAAATTCATTCCTCAAACAGTTACATGTTTGTAAGTAACCAAAAATAAATTTGTTTCTATTGATATAAGCCACACAGCAAGCAGCTTCCCTGTGTTTTGTGTACTCAAGCATCACTTTGAAAAGAGGCTCCAAGTCATCTGGTGAAAGAGTATATGGGGCTACAAAGTAAACTGATCTACCAGACATCTGTAAATTACTCCCAATGCAATATACAGGAGACGCTTACATCTGCACAGAAATATTTATGGGGACATACAAAAAAGGCACGCGCACACCCTGGGCAAGCTCCAGCGCTGCTGGGGTGCTCAGCTGAGCAACTTTGTAAGGATCTTCTTAGCACATTGCTGATCTCCTCCAATAAGCCTAACGCTCAGTGGAACAAGCCACATAGGCTCTATCCAGAAAAATTAACGGGTATTCACAGCACAGGAAGAACTGAACACATCTACTGTTAATGTAAATAAGATGACATTAATACAAATCTAAAGCAAGCTACCCAACTGGGCCTTTTGGGGGAAGTATACTATAAACAGGGTCTATCCCTACCCAGATGTCTCCAGCAGCACCACACAGTTCCAACTAAACTACAAAAAGGCTGAAATATTTCTTCTTGTCAGTTAAAACAGGAATACTAAGAATCATCTACATTATGTAACAGGAAAAGACAAATGAGGCCAGCAGTCCTAGGGCCTGCCTGACTTCCTCGGGACCTCCCAGAACCAAGTCCCTCAGTCCTATTTCATGGGCAGAATCTGTGAAAAGAATCATAATTTCCATTAAACACAAGCAAATTAAACTATTTTTCCCTTCTATTATAAATATTTGGCTAAACTGATCATTTATTGCAAGAATTCTCAGATTACAAGGGCGGGAGAAAGGAGAACACACATTAACACTACTTAAGTCAAAATTCAGATGCACGGTATGAGCCAAAGCCCCAGAAACCGAATGCGAGTCTCTCCATAGATTTCAGACCTGTGCTCATGTCTGATCTGTTGTATAACACATGCTAATCTACTGCTAATTTAGATGAACTATTAATACTACAACCTACCTATTCTGAGCCTTTTAAAAGGATATACATTCTATATTAAACACTAAACGATCATTCGCACATGCAGGACAAACAGTGTATGATCACTGATACTTTTACACTGTATTAAACTGTACCCTCAAATGAGCACTGCCCCATGGCTCAGAGGCGGCCAGAAATACTAAACAGCTAAACTACTGAAAGCTTTAGTCCAGCCAGGTTGAAAGGTCTCGCTCATGGGACTGGCTGCTTTCAAAGGTGATACTGGTGCCAGTAGCATCACGCTATCATACAACTTAGGTGCCTGAAATAAAGCCAGGGTCTTGATGCCACCTGCACATTACTGAAACTGAAATGGGATTTTCTGTGGAACTGTCCCCATCACCTCAAGCAAAAACAAAAAGGAAAAAACCCAAAATACTCCCCCAACAATCAAACCAAACTGCCACTCCAATGAAACCGGATTTTTAAATCACTTCTTCTACCCTTTTCATTAGACAAAACTTGATTTTAAAGCCTCCTCTTGATCTTTACCTATCATACCAGAATAACAGCAATGTTTTACAAGTGAGTGCAAATAGGTTTTAAGGTGACAAATTAACACACATGAATCTGGCCCAAATACAACAGTCACACATCTCTCCATTTAATCCCACTGGATTTTCTGAACATACAAACAAGTAAAGAAATTAATCAGAATTGCAATGCTTGGAATTATTTATTGTTCTCTACTTTAAATGCAATCAATCACTGAATTAGATACTCATTTGAATTCCAAATTACTGATATATTCTAAATGATACATACCGCACTGCCCCGATAAAATGATCACTTTATAAAGTACGACGTTTGCATGCTACGTGTGAGTGCTCAAACATGCCGTTCTAACGGTGTAACCCCCAGCGCGAGTGTTCCTTCTAATCGTGTGCCTGTGCATTTGATACTCTGACTCAATCAGTCAGAACAGATAATCATCACGTATTTGAGTAATTCTTTAAACAAAATTTCACAAAACAGATGTAGACAACTTACGGAAAAAGTGAAGTTTATTTTGGAAGTATACTCCAAAAAAGAAGCTATCATCCTACTAGGTTTGGATTAAAAAATTAAGAGTTCTGGTTTCATAATGAAAGCCAAGCATACTGAGAAGGCAAGAGAGAAATCCTTAGTGAGGATTGCTTTAGAAATCAGGTTCTGAATTCAGAAACTAATTTAAAATACACTGCATTATAAATCCAGATTCACTGGCCACTTCTCTGATTCTCTCAGAAAGAAAATGTGTAATTTCAGAAGGGTCACAACAAAAAAAGCAAAGGGAAGTATAAGGAAATCTCTTCATACAATAAAAATGGAGTGACTAATGTGGATGACTCAGTTAATTGCATGACTTTCTACGAAGCGTATTCACAAGGACAGAAATAACACTAAATCACAAGGAATAGATGGGAAAATAATTTTGGACCAGTAAAAAAAGTTATGCCAGAACAAATGTCTAGGTTTTCAGAGCAGCATCTTCTTCTGCGTACTCCCAACTAGCAAGAGTAGACATAGGGCTGCTGTCCCTCCCACTCTTCACCCAAGACCCTAGAGTCATGGGATAATTCGTTTTGGACGGGAAGCCTGCATTGTTCCTCCTCTAAACCAGGGCCAGATCTCAGCTCAGATGTGGTTGCTCATGATTTTGTCCTGTCTGGTCTGCAAAACCTCCAAGAATGGAGACTGCACCATCCGTCTGGGCAGCCTGAGGACCACTGATGTCTCCTTGGAAAACAAGTTCCTCCTTACATCCAGACACAGCGTGTAGCATACAGGACAACAAAGCATCCTGAAGATGAGCCTATTTTTGTAGCAAAATTGAGAAGTTTATTTTTAAACTCAAGACTTCACTTAGCATCTAACAGTATTTATGCTACGTTGCTTACAGACAGTTATTGTTTGCCATCTTTTGTAGGTAACAGCAAGAAAAGCTGCTCACATGAGTCTGTGGGTGCCAGATCTAAGTAAAACAATTTGGGACTGAGAACAGTTGGTGTAGTAAAAAGAGCTGAATTAGCACTGATTTGGGTCTACTTGACTTCTTCACATGGCTTAATAGATGAGTGTAAACCCCAGATCTGCTACATCTGTCCATTCCCAAGTACCCAAGAGATTTCAGTGCCATTAGGAATAGCAGAGTTCCCTGAGGAATATCATATCCTTCTCAGTCATTCAGAAACACAGACAATTCTGAACTAGCACTAAGGAGAAGGAAGCGGAAGGAAATTCAGGAGTATGTGGTTATTGCTGCAACATTATACATATGTTTATAAATCTATGTCATATATAGTTGTATATATAATAAATGTGATTAAATAGGGTTCCCGTTTCCTTTCAAACTTTTTCAAGATACTAAAATATTTGATAGCCAAATGAATTATGAAGCAGCTCTCCCTTCTTCGCCTTAGTACCTACCAACACCTGGAAGCATTTACCATTTTTGAATTAATAAATAAAATTATTAAAATACAGCAAGATACTAGAAAGCCATGACCATAATTTCACAACCCTTATAGCTATTGCATTTGGCTGCATGTACTGTGATGTGAAACAATTAAAGCATGAATTTTATCATGAATTTCCTAACAAATACAATTGCTAATTCTAGAGAAAACTATTAGAGTGGTAACTTGATTTTCTTGTCATCCCCATTCATTCTGCATTAAGCAAAAGAAAGAAAAAAAAGCAATCGATGTAATGTTTTTTTGCAGTAAGTATCTAATTGATTTTTCTGCCACTACTACAATTTACAAATAGCCCTATAGTAATTTTTTGGTTTAACTGAAAATAACACACAATCTTCCCGTAGTGATATTTTAACCACAGGGAAATTATTCAAATAGAGTGGGAATTATTTAAGTACAGTAGGAAAACAGTGCCAAATAATCTATTTTAATTTTAATGTCACTCTTGCCTCACTAGAATTTAAGAGAGCATCAGTAGGCAGTACTAATCAGGTAGTGGATGGGCTCAGCGTGCTTTCAGGTTATGTACTCTTTTAGGTTTCAAGAGACGATTTTCCTTACTAATGTAGGCGTGCATAATACAACCCTCCATCCATTTTATCTCTCTTCCAAGAAGAGCCAAAAGATTGTAGCATTGTTGATGTCTTACGAGGATTTTTGCATGAGAAGCTGGGGTAGCCTTCATGGTTACCCAACTCTACAGCAGCCGAGTGTCCATGACCAGTTAATAAACCGCTGAAGCAGTCGGTTCCTGTGTTCAGCCCTTGCAAACCAGCACCCCGCACCCACCTGCCAGCCGTGCTGCCCTGCTCCCCGGTCCTGCTGAGTGGAGCTGCCCTGCTCTCCCAAGGGTAACACTCAGTCGTCATCATCCCCCGCCACCGTTTGTCATGGTCTGAAGGACATATTTCCTGTCCTGAGCCTCAACATGAGTAACGTTCACGAAGAATGGAAATTTCTGGTCAGTGACCAGAATACAGCTCTTCAGAAAACTTCTCTCACAACCACATGAAGGAATTACCTTTCTCAACTGGCTGAGAATTATTAAGTGAATTGAACCAACAAAACATGAGGTTTTGGTCTCCATGCAGAGCAGTGCTGGTGTCTAGTTTCTTTCAATATTTATCTAGTGAGGCTATTGCCATTGCTGAAAGCGAAAAATGATACATGGGGTTTACCTCCTTGTTCTGTCACACAGCGGTCCATGACACAACGTGGGCAATACACCATCTGATCAGCAACGACTACAAATGTTGGAGGCCACCTGTTAATTAGTAACATTTATCACTTCACAGCTACCGATCTCTCTCTACTGGAGCCCCTCCGGAAGGAGCAAACTGCAGTGTTTTGCATGGAAAAGACAGATGGCGTCTTTTCGATCAGAATCAGAGGCCGGTGACTGTTTAGTTCTGCTTATTCAGCATGTCGAACACTGGACCTGCTAACCCACTGTTAGGACCTGAAGATGCCCAATTCAGGTGCTTACACTGTGGCTGTAGCAAATGTACATGTTCCAAGAGAATGATTTAAACAGATTTTGCTCCAAAAAATCTTGAAACAGTAGTCGTGAGGCATTTATGCTCACATATAAGTAAGAAGACATGCAACAGAACACGGCGCTTGATGCTGACCTGTAAAACGACCAAGTAACTGCCTGCAAGTCCAACAGAAAACCATCGGTAATTACATGAGCAGACTTGCTATCTAAGCTTGGCTTGGCCTTTGAGTTACATCATTTATTATGTCAAGAACATCAACATCTTTCTAGTTTCACATTTCTCTGCTTTTCAATTGAGGCAATAACATGAAAGAACATTGAATTTACCAAACAACTGGGGCAATCTCAAGGAAAAATGATGACTCTGAGCCTCAGGCTAACTAGAGATTTGGTTTTGTTTGTTTACCTTAAATGCATCTAAGATCCTTCTCATGATACTTTGCTATAAACAAATAAGTTTTCCAATTGCATTATGTTTACAACAAAATGTTGACCCCTTATAGCCTATAATAATTACAGTACTAATAATTACAGAACTACAATAATTACCATACTCCATCTTAACTTCTCAAATGGGTAAAAAAATATCAGCCAAGTGCAGACCACATTTGTAGAAAACACCTGATATAAAACATGTTCAGCTCTGGTTCTGCAAGGGTTTTTTTGAGAGAACCCTGGGGGTTCTGCATGCCAGATCTGCTCCTGATACACACTCGCATATGGTTGCACAAACAGCCAAGCCCGTGCAACACTGAGCAAAATGCTTCACTGGCAGCAGTGCCACAGAAGGTGAAATCACAGTGTCAAAATTACTTTCATGGTTCATATGATCCGATTTTTTATATTCAGAACCACATTTTATGTTTCCTTTAGGAAAAAAAACATGTAATTTTAAAAACATATTCCTCAAAGAAACTATTCTGGCAAACCACAGCTTTCCTGACTCAGTTTTCTTAAAACCAAAGCACTGATGTTACACCTTTTTCAGACAGCGAGACAGATAGAAAAATGCAATAAAAGAATAAAAGAGTTGTTTGTGAACACAGATCCACTTCTCTCAGGGAACACCCTTCCAACACATCTGTCGATCTACTTGCACAAGAAGGAGATCGAAACCTTCAACAGGTGCGGAGAAAAACATTTTATTAGATTAATCTGCACATTTTAGAATTTTTTTTACCACTTCTTAAACACAGGAAGGTAAAGAACTGTCCCTGAACCCTCTCTGGGATCCAATTTTTAGTTGCCTCAGCAGCCTGGTAACTGATAGTGACTGAGAGCAAAAGTTCTAAATTTTAAAACAAGGTCTGGCAGTGATTTTCAACAGCCAAGTGTGCTACAGCCAGTACTCACTTTAATTGCTATTGAAAAATCCTTGGGAAAACTACATGGACTCTGGAATAAAGTATTAGGATGTTAAAACAATTTTACTGAATGTTTCTACCCAATAAAAACACACAATTTCCCTCTTTTTAGAAAAGTTGTCTCATCAGTTCAGAGCATGTATTTTGCCAAATGCAGACTTTAATCAGAAGTCTTCCCTTTTGTTTAAGTTTAACTAACGTTGTTAATTGTCTCACTAGAAAGCAAGCATTACTGACGCCTTGCAGAGCTTGACAAGTGAAATACAGCAAATAGGCTCCTGCTCCTCAGTAGAGGATGATCAATATAAATGAAGTTTTCCCAATATTTTATTGAAAGTGTAACAGAGGAGGGGAGAAAGATGTTATTAAGGTGGAGGATTGCTGAAACAGTTACTGAACAATCAACTGTTTGCATTTCCTAAGCTAAATAACTACTGCACTTACATTTTAACAAATTCTAATTGCATGTTAATTATACCTGTCTGTTTTGCATTACCCAGTTAACATTTTCTTCATGCGCATCAGCTGAGCAGGCCATAGATGATTCATAATACTTCACCCACAAAAATCAGAGCTTACATTCAAAAACCCATATGGACATTATTCATCAACTTCCATTTCACCCCTCACTGAATGCCTAGGTTAGTGTCTTCATCTCCTCTACCTGATTAACAGCTAAATCAGCAAAGTCTAGACACACACAGCAGTTGCAGTGCTGAGAAGCTGCCCTACAGCTATGCTCTCAGTGGCTTGTTCCCTTTGATAGCAGCATGGCACCACAAGTTATCCCACCAAAGATCAGCTTATTGTATTTATATAGTCTTTCTCTTTCCAAGCCAAAGTTAAATGAAGTTGAAGGCAGCATCTACAGGACAAACCATAGTCACAGCCTTAAAGGATTAGAAGAAGCCATTGTTTTCATGTCAGACATGTTTTTATAATATAGACCATGTCTATTCTTGTTATTTCATTTTCATCATCACACCAGCTTTTCAACAGTCAGCCGACCCTTTCCCACACCACAGTTTTAAAGGCTCATAAACATTATCTTTATTATATTAAGAGAGATTCAAAAATTTTAAACCAGATGTGAAGTCACTCCTGCCAAGAGCCTACACACAGTGTGATTCAATAGGATGTGGGTGCTGTAATGTACTCAAGACAAGTCATTTTAAAACTCTGAGCCCAACTTGCTGAACAATTATTTTCATCTAGGAAAACAAAAGCTTAAAATAAACTAAGAGCTCCCATCTGCCTGGGACTACGAGTGATCTGATGACCTGGCTATGGACGCTCCTCAAAGATGCTTTCATTGACAGCATCTGTGGACACAGGCGTGATAAAGCAAACGAGTAATTTTTTTTCTTTGCTTCTGAAAGAAGCAAACAGCCTGCATCACACATCCACCAGCATCCCAGCGAAGAGAGACAACAGAAATTCCATCGCTCACTGCGGGTAGCTATAGGTTGGCCAAGTTTCTCCTTCATGCCACTAGCAGGCTCACGGGGGTTGAAATTACTGTCACATACCTAACAGCCATGAGTGCAACTGCAGATCAGCTTTTCCCAGGCCATGTGATGCTCAGATTTCCCCTGCCTCCCTCCCTGGGAGTTGCTGTAAGCTCTTTCCTTTGGCGCCGCAGCTCCTGGAGCGCTCATGGCTTTTTCTCCTCACCATTTGGAGCTAAGTCAACGTTTTTTCCCCACAATGCAAAGTTGATCCATGTGGCATCAGTATTTCTTTTTCCCATGTCCTCTAGGCAGCCGCTAGCCTTGGTTTTCTAACTTTTCACGTAAAATCTCTATGTGGTGATACCTGCAGGAGTTTTGCTGCATGTGTCTCTTGAAATTTACCACGTTCATCTGTAGGCAGGCAGCTTAATTTTTTAAACAGTTGAGAAATTTATATAAACCAAACACAGGATAGTCTCAAGAAACAGCCTTTGATCAGATAAAGATCAGGTCTGTCTTGGTTATTGGGTTGGAGTTTTGTTGTTTTTTGCCCTACTCCCATATAATCCTGTGCCCTGTTAGCAGACAGTGATCACCTATCATTGGTGTCCAGCAGAGGGGACCTGCCACAGCTGATGCATCTGGGGGGTCTCGAGACAGAGGTGCCACAGCTCTGCTCTGAGACACCTCGCTTGCATGTGCACTGGCACGAAGGGAAACTGAAGAACAAGGAGCTAATTAGTGCCTTCTGAAATTGGTAAAGACTTGAATTTTCCAAGCAACAGCGTACAAATGAGATACTAGACTAATACTGAAAAGTGATAACAATGCAGTTATTTATAGGTTATCGTAAGCAGCATTTTGTATTTCAGAAACAAAGATCAAGTACTTGCGAACCTTCTCCAAAACCAGCCAAGGTACCTGGCCCTCAGACCAGTCAGTATAACTTAAACCACTTCAACTAGGGAAGTTAAACGCATACAAAACCGTTGCAGCAGATGGTCTGCTCTGTGGAGCACCCTCCAAATATCATGTGACACCAAAAAGCAGCTTCATTTCTTATTTAAAACTAAAGTAAACAGCAGTATAAAAATCCCAATATAACAAAGTCACTGTGCAAGTAGGGATGTGCCTGGAGCAAAATTTCCTAATTTTCCTGAAAACATGCATTTTGCTCTTTGGACTAATGCCATCTCTTTTTCTGTTGGCTCTGCCCCCTCAGGGCCATGCACTACTCAGCTGAATAACTGTAAGGTTCTCACTTGCAGGCAAATAGGAAGGAGTTTAATGAATCACAACATTTTGTTCATATTTTGCTTGGAGGAAGCATTTTCCACATTTTCTCCCTCTTAGTGAAGTTCAGAGAAATTCCAACCAAACCCTGTATAACTGCTTTATTGAGACCAAAAGTTCACTGACAGATCCTAGGGTTTCCCTACCAATCAAAAAGAAAGAGAAGAGGGGGCAGGAAAAATAAATGCTTGTATGGAGAGAATTAACTAATGAGCTTGCTGAGGCTTACTTACATCCCTCCGGAGACCTATGAAGACCAAGGCTGTGAACGGTGCTTGCGCATACGTACAATCACAGCTCACATGCTGTGGAATGCTCTTTCAACTATAAAAAAATTCTTTTGAAATTCCTTCTCAGTGATACAGGATTCATTGGAACTCAAATTCCCATCGTTGTTCAATGTCAAAGAAAAAGATATGTGGGGGAAAACAGAGAAGATTTGTGCGATAGAACATCTGACTTTTGGCAGGCCTGCCAGCGAAGTAAAGGACGCAGCCCTTGCCCATCACTTTTCTCACCTCAGGTAAAGGTTGGCCAAAGGGAAATCAAGGCATGGTTAGTCACTGCGGCTGCTTCGATTCTTGGGCTGCGCCTTCTCGGTTCAAAGAAGTGCAAGGGGTTGAGGGGAGAGCTGCCATTTGTGGTCCCCTCCTCAAACAGCCATTTGGGATAAGCATGGCCGATGAGGCCAGCGTGGAGCAAAATTACAATTTGACTTCTAAACTGGGAACTAGAGTGATGGAAATAACTTTATAAAACAAAAGAATCATTTCAACAGCAAGAGGTCCCTTACTTTGACTCCAGGGAGTTGCAAGAAAAGCTAGATGTAGTGCCAATTCCCTGATGAACTACTGTACCACCCCTGCTAACCTGGGATGGTAAGGATGCGGAGAGGTGTACTACTTAATATTTAGATATGCATTTGTTCATAGAAAATTTACTTATATTTTTCAAACTTTTGATTAAAAGTTCAGCATTGTGGGATTTTAAACAGAGAAAATTATCTTGAAGGCACATTAATTGGTAATATAAAAGGGTCTTTCATTAATCCCTAAGTAAATATTTCTCTACAGTTAAATCAGCTAGACATTCAAATACAAAGGAATGAACACACAAATAATTTCCAAGGAAAAGCTTTATAAAGCTCAATAAAAAAAAAAAAAAGTTCAGTTTTACTTTTCCTTCTTTTTTCCTCCTCTAATACCTTTCCTTCCAGGCAACTGCTCCTGAAAGCCCTGACGAACAATTTACTCTCATTTCCAAAAGACATCAAAAATAAAACAAGGGGATATTGGCTATTTTAGAAATAGCTCTTCTCTCCAAATTTACTAATATACTTTCAGAATAAGACCTCAGACTGAGGAAGAACAGGCTATTACAGATGTATGTGAAAAAATATAAAACCAAAGCTCTAGACAAGTAGAACAAAAGCTGCTGATGTTTATACATCATTCATATATATATATATTTTTTAAGTAGTGAGAATAAAGAAGCTAAAAGAGGTAGAGGAGCTGCCAGAAAATGTGTTACTAGCAATTTTTTTCAGGCATAGCTTTTCTTAATAAAAGCACAGTAAGGGCAAATTACATTCAGTAGCAAAGAAGATTAAAATACCAACCCTTCTTTCACATTCTTCCATCTTGCTTTTACCTCAACAGATCAAACAAACTACATTAACAGCATTATGAAGTTACTCAACAAACAAAAAGCATGAAAAAACATGTTATAAAGAAATACATTTTATATTTAGAGAACACCTTAGCATATTAGTGGGGTAAAGGAAAATCATTTTTGCAAAAAATTTGATGCAAGGAAAACTGACAAGTATAAAACAAACGTAAAAACTAACGAGATGTACAGACATCTTCAGCATAAGCCTCATCTGTCAGCTTCTTTTCTTGCTTATGGGTTGGGTTTTTTCCCTTACAAAACTTTGATCTGGTACTTCAGATTCATGATATGGATTTTATTAACCAGCAAAGCATTCTATGGCTGTTGCTTGCTCCCGTTGATGCTGTTAGGCAAGGCAGGCAAGTGTCCTGGCAGTGACCAGCAGACCTGCCTCTGCACAATCACTTAGCAGTAATTATGCTCTACAGGAAAATATGATTTTAGATTTTGTCTTCTTTTTAAGGAAAGCTTTCAAAAAGAAATACAAAGCTGAGCTCATCAGGAACAGAAAGTGTAAATTTGTTCTGGTTTTAATTGCAAATTACATTCTTCAGTTCCTTCATCTGCCCATGGAAGAAAACCTGTGCTCAGTTTCTGTGTTTTCTAGCCTGTCCCTCTTGAAGTTTGTCCAACTTCAGAAAGAGTTGCAAACAGCAGAGAAAAATAAGCCAAGTAAATTACCACTCCTATCTTTTATGCAGGAATACAAGGCAAAGCAGAAGCAAAGGCAGTGCATTTCTGTGAGTAACAGACGTAAAACCACCTCTTCTCTTGGCCATGCCTGTGCCCCTCCTGACTGACCGTGCTGTGTTAGCAAGCCAGACCCAAACTTCATTGCATTGTAGCAGTTAAACAGTAGATCCCTCATTGGTTAAGAAAATCAAGCTCATGATAAAGCCCTGTCCTTATTCTGGCCAGCCCTGAAGCCTGTCTTCCAGCTATTTCCATGTTCTCAGGCTATTCTCTATCAGAGGTGTCAGTCCCTCCGGGAGATGATCAGCATCAACTCCTGTCCCCCCACATGAGTGAGGGTATAGCAGTGTAAGCTTGGCTTCCACAGAAAGCCAGGTTACCAAAGGTAAATCAAAATCCAGCCACAGTATTACACGTATGCAATATTTTCACAAATAGGTAGTAGAATTGTCATTTTTTAAAAAAAATAATGTGACAATTAAACAATATCCTATGCAGTACAAACTGCACACGTGCACCCATGGGTGCACAGCACAGACAGGAGGTGGCTCTACACCGTGCTCCATGCTCCCCCACGTTCAGGGAAATTCTCCTCCTCCTCCATTCATCTCCCTCCCCATCCTCATCTCTCCTGCAGCACACTTCTATTAACTTCTCTGTACATCTCTAACGTGTCTTATTTAGTGGCTGGTACGCAGCCTGCTGTCACATCACCCACAGCTCACAAGACAAGACTGAAAGGGAAGGAGGCTCTGCTTCCCCAAACCCACCCGTGCACCCGGCACCGCTGCAGGGTACTATTACAGGAAACACTTGCTGGCAGTCGCAGTGTTCGATAATGCTGATTGACAAGCAGTGACAGCTCTTTTCAGAGTCTGGTGCACATGGACATGCAACAACAGTAGAATGTGATTGGGGAAGCACAGCAGCAATCACTCTTTAGACATGAGTTATCAGATAATTCTGCTGTTTCCTATGTTAGGGAGAATGTGTGAATGTGTCCTGTAATTTAGCTTTAGCTAATGTGCACCCTATCTTACTTAAACTTAAATCTTTTGAAAGCTCCTTGAAATGCGAGCAGAGGTTGCACCAGAGGTTCAAGTCACATACGGCTTTTTCTGGATATGTTTTAAAAACATCTGACATCGCTGTGCCAGCGGTAGCAACAGCAAGCACAGAAATAGAAGCGTGTAAGTAAATACAGGAAGAAGGCAGAAATGTTGCAAAGGATGAAAACACAACAGTAATGGGAGCCTTCCATTACCTCCATGGAAACTAGATAACGTCACATCAGGAGGCATCGCAAAGCCTACATCCAAGGATATGATTAGAGCAGCTTCACTGAGCAACTAGGCAGGAAACCCACAAAGAGAAAAGCAAGAGTTCACTTAACCCTGAGCAGTCCGCGGTACCTGGGTAAGTGTCAGCATCATACAGTACTGACCACGGCACATTCAAATGCAATATCCCTGTTGGAACAGCAAGGATGTAGCTTAGTGGATTTTTTGTTTAATTTGAAAAGCATAAACTACAGGAAAGTAAGAAAAGAAGTTTCTTAAATTCTTAAAAAGGAGTTAAAAGAGGCTGCTGACACACTAAGCCCGTGGTGGGCAGCACAAACTATTTAAAGACACCACACTGAAGATTCGGAGAAAATATCATTTATCAAAAAGAACTTTAGAAAGACCAAGAGAAAGCCATCGCAGCTGGAAAATATAGTAGTGGATACCACACAAAAAAAGGAAATATTTTTTTCAAGAAGCATCAAAAGGTCCAAATAACACAAGAGGGATCATGAACTCCAACAGGTTAAGTATGAAAACACAGTTAGGTGGGGTTAAAAAAAAGAAAAACAAACACAAAACCAACACTCACAAAAGAACCCACAGAAGTCCTTAAAACCAGTAATATACTCTTTTATCAAAAGCCAGAACCCTGCCAGAAGGCCTAAAGGACCATGAGATTATCAAAGTATACAAGTAACATTCAGAGATAATGCCAGTACAAGACAGAAAAATTTTTCTTTGTATCCATGCTCCTGCTGAGGGAAGTTCTCCTTGCAGGCACCTCAGTTTGGGGAATGCCTCAGAAGCATCATTAGACTATGGAAGATACCAGTGAAGTGAACCATAGGATACTGTCAGGGTGAGAGGTTATCCACCTAAAATTTGAAAGGGTTTCTAGGACTAAATAAGTCAAAGCCACGCAAACAGGTCAATAGCGTTTTATTTAGAAAAAAGGAAAAAAAAAAAAAGATATTATCGGGAGTAAAGCAAAACACAGCGTAAGTCATTTTATCAATCTTTAAATCCCAGGTGTGCTTTCCACCTTCGATGTAACGTTTAGCATTGTTACACTCGCTACAGAAAGAGCTGAAAAACAGCTGGGCAAGTTCCTACTGGTAGAACTGGGAAAGGTTCAGAGAAGGGCAACAGGGAAGAAACAGCTGCCACATCAGAACGCCGAAGCGAGCCAGGACTGTTAAGAGAAGCAACTGAGAGGGGCTGCCACAGAGGCGTATGAATTCCCGTGTGACACAGCCTGCCAGGCTGCAGGCACTCACTGCTCCTTACCCAACGAGCTAGCTGCCATCAAAGCAGCAGGGCAAAACCACAGTGGCGATGGTGCTTCAAACACGGTGAAGCTGTGACACCTTCTTCCCAAACTAGATCTAGATGCAAAAGTTAACACGAATTCAGACAGACACTGGTCAAACTAATGGAAAAAATTCTCCTGGGATTATTATTAACCATCAAGACACCTGCTGCCTCCAGGAACCTGGGACACAGAAGGGCTGGAGGCTGGCAGCATACGCAGGGACTGTAGGCACTACACTGCTGCACACCCCTTCCACGTGTCCCCAAGCTCCTACCGTGACCACAGGCAGAAACATGATGATGAGCCTGACCAACCACGGATCTATTCTGATCTATTTTTACAGAACAGTCATTAAGTTAGAGTGGAGTGGCTGCTGCTGCTTTACATACTTTACTGGGAAACCTCTGAAAAGGACAAAAAAAAAAATATCTTAAAAGCATCCAAGGCCTTACCTCTCTGCTCTGAAACATTTCACACCGGAGGCTTAGTTAGCAAAGAAGTAGTGACAAAGACTGCCCTACATTACCTACTCCATCAAAGTTGGACAGAACTGTCACTTCAATGTTCCTGTGATCTTGTTGCATCACAATGAATAGCAAAATCTGTACAGAGAAACTTAATCTTTATCCCAAGCCAAGTAATTTAGCACAACTTTAAATCTATGGTTACACAGACACACCACATACTTCCTTCCATAGTTCTTAAAAAAAAGAAAAACACCCATAACACCAAAGAAAAAACCCAACAGGGCTAACCAAATATTGAGAGGAGATTCAAATAAATACATGACCCAAAAATCAATTCTCACTTGCTCAGGATTCTAGGTGTAACCCCATTGTATCCTGACTATGACTATAGGTTTAGACACAGTAGTACAAGTCCGAGTTCATACGGATAATATGCACTATATGAAACCTCAGGACAGCTAAGGTCTTCAAGGACAAAAGGTGCTTGCATTTGCAGTCCCTCTGATGCTCTCAGTAGTGTCTTCACACCACAATGAAAGGCAAGTGGGAGGAGGGAAGTCCACTCAAAGTGATTGTAAGACAAGACAGATTGACCAAGTCAGAACGAAGGGCAGTATTTCAGAGGAGAATACATCAAATGCAGTGAAGACAGCAGGACTGGCAAAGCACCTTGTACGATTTGGTAACTAAGTTCCATTGATTTTTAATGCCATCTGTGTTCCTCAGTTGTATATGAAAAACCCATGAAATACAGGAACAGAGATAAAGTTGGAAGATTCTGGGAAGAAGAAACCAAAAATTGTTGTGATAACAGGTTCAGCCAAGTAAAGCAGATTTTAAGTTCAAAGTGAAGGAGATTTAGCTTGACTACACTTGAGATACTTAAAAGAACTGGCACTTTAGATGAGAATTAACTGAAAAGCATTTGTTGAATTTTACATTTGACTTCAAAAAGAAAAAAAGTTCTAAAAATATTAAAAAGAGATGAGTTAAAAGCTCACTCAACAGATATTTCACCATACTTAAAATAAAAAATCAAAAACACCACAAAACAAACAAACCACACACACAAAAAAGAACTTCCTTTTTACACAGAGAAGTTGACCTCAGTCAACCCAATCCAGCTGGGTTTTGACTGATAATATCATTTGAATGACATCTTCCTGCAGGTTTTGTAACCCAGGATTACCGAATTATTATACTTCCAAATCAACACTGCTAACTACTTGAGTTTCACTGCCCAAAATCAATGGAAGAGTAAAACGATGACACAAAAATATCTTCCTAACATGAATGAGTATTGTGAGTTTTGGAAATATTTCTTCTCCTGTAGAAACCAACCTCGGGTGTTCACTTTTTCCTGCAACTAGTTTCTCTCACACCATATATGCAATGGAGGTGATACTACTTCTCCGTAAACATCCTTGCAGCCAGTGATTCAGGTGCAAATCGATCAGAAACTCATCTTACAAATCAATATTTACAAAAAGCTAAGCACAGTGAAGCACACAGGAAAATACAGAACTGCCAAATGAACTGGGCCGTAAGGTACATGAGAACCATGTGTGTCATTTAGTTTTCATTCCTCCTTTCTTTTGCAATTTAATTTCCTAGACTGTATGAGATGCATGAGAGGAAGTGCCAGAAACCTTACGCGCCTCTTAGGCAAGGGAGATGGAAAAATAATGATAACACACACATATTTTTCTACAGAAATGATTAAAAGTCCAAACCATAATCCAGTATTTTCTACAGATCATCTTGAAACCATTTCATCATTCCAAAGCAAAGGTGTAATTTTTCTTCCACTTAGAATTTAGGAAATTTTGAGAAAGAACATTTGTTTGTTTTACATTCAGCGGGGATTTACACCACCATTGTGTAACATGTGTACACAGCACACGCTCATTTGCACATTAACAACATACAGCGATGAGAAAATAAAGCGAGCAACTGGGAGGCTGACTGTCTTTTTTCCTAGCGACATGTTTTGCTGCTGAGAAAACAGCTCGGTCTGGCGTTAGCCCTGTCTAACCCGGGCCTGCCCAGATCTGTCAGATCAGTCAAAGGAACCGTAAAGATACCGGAGTTGAGCAGCACCAGCGGGGGACTTCTAAAGGCCACTCGCCAGACATAACAAGAGTAAATATGAAAAGTTTAATATTCCAGGAATGAACGAGGTTAAAGTTTGCAACCAGTAAATACCCAATACCTTGCCAGCCCCAGGGCTACTGCCCCCTCCCTGGAGGCTGCCTCCACGGCAGGCAGCACATTGTGCTCCCAGGAGAGACGTCTCCATCATCATACATCATCAGCATCCATACAGCCACAGGAGCCTGTAACGAGTCCCTGCTTTAACGAAACTGTGGGGCCACAAACATAACAAGGACTGACTCCTTTTTGCACCCCAAAATCCCATTTCTTTATTTGTTCCTTTCTGTCACGCTGTAGCTCTGGTGTTCCTCCAGGCATAGTGCTGGCATGGAGACTGTCACCAACATGAGGAAGAAAGGAGAAAAGGGGTTGGACCCGATGGCAGCCCCACAGCCCCTTCCAGGCTGAACAGCTCTGTGTGATCCCTTTACTTCTGATAGCCACATCCTGATTTCGTGATCTTATTGCAGTTAACAAATTGATTACCTTTCAGCTGTCCTTCAGAGCCTGGGCTCACCCTGCCTTTAACAGGTATATTTTGGCTGGTCCCACATCAGTCCAGACCCACCTCACTGCCACTACCATAAATCATTGCCACAGAACAGGAACAGGTAAGACCTGCAACAAAGCAACACCTTCAGTAGGCTTCATAGAAAATCTTCTTCACTTTTAAGCTGTTGCCCTAAGTAGTGTTCTAAGTGTGACAACTCTAAAAAGAAAAATATTATGAGAAAGAAACAAACCAAAGCTTTAAAGAAAAGCATAGCTTGGAGAAAGATACCACAGATTTAACTGATGTAGCTCTGGACAAAACCCAAAGGGACCCAGAGCTGCCAGAGGCTAATGGGAAAGCAGGATGCTAGCAGCCCACTGATGGAATTACTGTGCGCTGGACCAGCTGTGAAAGTGGCCTTCCTTGTTCATGGCCTGTTCTTCTAAGCTAAAATCTGTAATTCTCTTAATTTAAACTGAATTACAGTCTCATTCAAATACTCAAGCCCCAGATAAAGACCTTAGAGTAAGCAGAAGTTCTATAAAGATTTCCATCACTTTACATCAAGGAACTAGGAAGATTTTCTTAACAGTGAAGCCAGTCACCCTTCAATCTCAACTGACGTACAATCAGTCCACAACCTACTCCCAGCACCTCCGCCAGTCTTCAGTTAAGGAATGGATAGCAGCATTGGGTACTACTTGCTAGGGCAGAGGGTATGTCATCACTGAATGCATGCAAGAGGAGAAAGGGAATCAGAAATGACAGCAATTAATGACATACGCATTTTTAAAGAGACAAAATACATTTTTAATACATTCTTAATACATTCTTTAATCTTGGTCTTTGGAAGTCTTACAGAGGATGATCTCAGAGAACAGGGAGTGGAATTCAAAGGTGCTGGCAGTCCTCTCCGAGATCTATTACCTGGGAGCCCAGTGAGATGAAACGCAGGCACTGTCTTCTAATATCACAACAAAAAAGCTTATGTGCCTGTTACAGCTGCAGTAACACAAAACAGGGTCTTGAGGAGCCTGAGGGGATTAAACTGCATGGGGCTACCACCTCCAGGGGCTAGTGACCCCAGAGGTCTCCTGGGCAGATCTAACAGGCTCTATGCCTCCCTCAGAGTTTGCCGTTAACTAGCATATCCCTCCTTACCACTGAGATACACAAAACCTGCAGTCTTACCTGTTTCAAATAAACAATTTCACAGTTACTTTTGTGAAGGTACAGCCTAGTTCAGCCACATATATAAGTACTGAGTCTTCTCAACAAAAAAAATCAAACCAACCAGATACTACAAAGATTTCTTTTGATTGCTCAGTCATATCTGTAATTCAGAAAGTATCCATCTCTATCCCTGCTTCCAAACGAACCTTCCCTAGCTAGGAACGAGCTACCCAAGCTTCTGCCTGCCATCTGTCTCAAGGCCTCCTACATATCACAAGTTACAATGACAAGCAAAGGAGTGACCACCTCGAAAGCTCCAGCTCATTACATCTTAGCCCTAATTATGGCCTATGATAATACTTCATTGAAGTCATGTTTATAGAAAAATACAGTATTTTACTAACTGAAACAACTGAGGAAAAAAACCGAAACAACTTTTATCCTCCAAAGTATCTGAAGTTCCAAGCTTGTGTTTTTCCCAGCTGTACTACCTCCCAGGCTTGTATTTTTAAACTATCACAGTTATAGCACAGTAATAGTTCACTAGGATAACATTAATCATTTGTTTTCATACATTTTTTTTTTCATTACTTTTCTAGTAGGAATACAAACATACACAACTATGGGAGAAAAAGATTTACTATATTATGCAGTCAGTGGTGCAGAAACCCGACAATAACACAAAACCAGCAGGGATCAATCTCTTTCCATGCAAACTTTAAGCATTCCAGTTTCAGGAAGCGCCCTAATCATAATCCATATAATACTGCAGGAGTACAAAAGTGACATTAGAAGGGATGTACACAGACTAGCGTTAAATTTTGGTCTAAAATATGCTGGGATATCTACCATAAAAGCAGTAACCATCAATTAGATTTACCACAAATGTCAAACATATGTTTAAACCAAGCCAAATCCTATCATAACTGTATAAAAACTTGGGAGCAAACCAGTGCAATTTTATATAAAACTTAATTCACATGACTTGCGTTGCTGTCTGCAGGAGCTTTGTAAAGGAACATCTACATTTTATAGAAAGCAAATTCCCACAATCCCAACTCTCAAGTCCCTCTCCACAGAGGAACTTTAAAAATCCACATGTTTTCTCAGACAGAACCCGTGTGTTCTGGTGCACTGGTGTTTGTAGTTTTTTTGCACTGATGCGTGTATGTGCACTTTACAGCCAGGCACTACCATATAGGAAGAGCAGCAGCTATCAATCCAGACCTAAAGCAGTATCTCAGGTTTACATACAGACATGTTGGTGTCATTACACCCACTTACACACTCACGATTGTGAGGCCACATACTACTAAATTTTACCTGTGCTTTCACTGTCTGCCAAATAGCATTTTCTCTGTGTAAAAGTGAACTAATCTGATGATGTATTATTTCAGTAATAGCACAAAACTATTGCAAAAATAGCTGACAAAATACATTAGCAATTTTATTAAGTTATTTGTGAAAAAAGTTTGAAAGTTGCGAGTCATCAACATCAGCTGCTCAATTTTCTTGTTTTAGGAAGCATTAGAAGTATTTAGTTTCCATACCATTCCCACTGCAAACCAACTATTTTCTTTCTCAGTGCCAGATCCAACATTCCTTGCAGCCTTTGAGGATTAAGTCACTTTTACTCTTTATCCCACGCATGAAAAATAAAGCCAAAATTAGTACAGCAAGCCAAGCAATCAATATTTTAGATAAAGCTTTATGAATGATGCAGGGAAGAAATAAAGTGCAAAACAGATTCCAATACTGCATTAAAATTACATTTCAAAGTTCTTGTAATTGTGTATTCATGGTTAGCAAACATTTCTCCTAGATACTCTTCCAAATCCCGTTTTGCAATCAATGTGAAATCCTGGTTTAGGAATCTCCAAAGTCCCACAAATGGGGACTTGGCTTCGTGTACTGTTTATCAAAGATAATAACAGGCACCTAATAGTTCAACAGTATCAAACGCAGGGCTGAATATATATGAGACAGACCTCTCAGAAAAAGTCTTAGTATTGATTTTATTACCATCTTTTTCACCAAATCATTTTTTCAACTTTGGCACATGTAAGCATTCAGGCTTTCAACCTTCTTATATCCATTAGAGCTTTAAAGCTTCATTTTTTCTTCCAAATGAAAGCTTTATTCATAAGTAATGATTTGAATCTTGTAACAAGAATTTTATGAAACCTCCTCCTGTTAGATTAGAATTAAGAGTACCAAATGGCTTTTAGCAATAGCTAACCTTTTCTACTCAAATGCAGAGACAGTTGTGTCTATATCTTACGGAACTAACGTATGTCACCCAGCCAGGCTGCAGCAGGATGGACATCAGACCCGAGGAGATCCTGCTCCAACACTCCTAAACTCCTGGCTGGCTTTTGCCATTTCTTTCTTCCTTCTGTGGCCACGAGTGGAAAATGACTGCCTTCGAGCTGCATTCCTGGCAAGATAGCGGGGATTAGTTCTGAAATCAAGGGCATGGGACTGCGATAACACGGTCACATACACCTGTATTGTGGGAGTCATCACATTAAGAACTCTGACTCTGGCTTCATTACTTGGTATCACAAACACTTTTCTCTATTTTTACTTGGAAATAATTGCAACTTTATAACTCTTAACTACAAGACCGTTTCAACTGCACACAAACATATGATGTTAACATAGGATCCTGCATTTCTAAAGCCTCATTAATGTGATTTACCAGAGTGCAAGCTATGTCTTGCCACTTAGCACTTATGGGTTACCATTACAAGACTGCAATAAGTGTTTATAAAAGAAGGAAAAAACCCACCTCAGAGCACGTCAGTTCTGAGGGACCACGTAGTGCTAATAATCCTTAAATTCAAATAGTTCACCCAGTGTTTTTCCATTATTATCTAAAAAAACATAGTCCAGAAACAAACCTAAACTAGTTATATAAATAGCATTTGCCAGATGAAGATCTCAAGAGCAGGCTGCACAGGAGATGCTGAGGCTGCTATTCTGCTATGAAAACCCAGTGAATGCAGCAGCTCGGCAGCTGGAAGACACCTCCGCGTCAGCTGAGAGAGTGTAATGAAGCTATTGAGCGATGTGTATTCACTGGGCTGAAAATGCAATGATTAAGTAGCTGTATCACGGCCACTGCTCACCCATGTTCATCAGTCCAAGTTGCTAAACAATTTGGGTGGGCTGACTTCAAAAGGAAATCATAAACAGATTCCCTTTTATCTGAAGAGGAGAGGCTGCTCATCTTTCCCGCCACCAAACTGAGCAACCTGCTCAGAAACAGGAGGGGAAAAAGCCTGGGACCGTGAGGGTAGCAGGTGCCAGAAGGGCTCAGACCGATTTCTGACCTTTGTCTGCTGCGGGTGACTGATAGCACGTTTTCACTGCAACAACTGTCTGAACCCTGAGTGTGTTACTGGGCTCCCTGCAAAGCACGTGTCGCCACAGGTAACTCTCGGGAGCCACACTGCTCAAGCCCCGCAAGAGACAGGCTTAAAATGTGCAAGATGAAAAGCAGCATTCTTGTACGGAGTTTAATGTAAGTATCTGGAGAAAGGGAGAAAGCAACACTTTTTTTCCCCATAAATCACCGAACCTAACTTTTTGAAATTGCCACTGCTTTAGCATGGATTATCGACTCAACAGATTTGTTGCCATATGCTCAATGAATCACTGATCCCTTTAATAAGGCAAAGGACCTGTTGGAAGCAGGAAGGGAAGAGGAAATGTACTTGCAAATCACTTTTCTCTCTCTACGTTCCTATGTAAACCTTTTATTTTTGCTCATGAACCTGTGGTTTCAGGTTTAGTGTCTTTTGCTAAGACAACTGAAGTCTTCATCGTGGTAACTACTGTCAATGAAAGCACCAACGAATGTAAAAAATTTCTTCATCCAAATGTGTTTGCATCTGATCACTGAAGAGACTAACGCTGTACAAACAACAAACACAGGCCACTGCACAGCACTTACAGGATCATCCAAACCTAACCTACCATCACCTATAAGCTTTTGGTCTTCAAGACTCATATAAAGGAAAAAAGGTCTAGAAGCATGCAAAGAGATGAGCAGCAGTTTGCAAATCCCACACTGGTACCTAGGCAGGTATTTGACCATGCGTGACTGCACTGGCATTAATACTGAAACCTTTCCCAGGGGCTGATGAAGGCGCTGCCATCACAGCCGAGCGAGGTAAGATGCGCTGCTCAAAGGAGGTGGAAAGTAATTAGAAAATTTAAAAGGCACAATACCTGCAGTGACAGTTTGATGCTTAAAAATTAAAGAAGAGTAAACTAGCTGATGAAATCTGCTTGAGGCACTGCTATAGATGATGCTGCTTTCTCAAAAGGGCTGCGAAAGCTGCCAGGAGGAGCCAGGGCAGCCCCCGCCGGCCCTGCTGCAGCGTGGCTGCTGCCTTTCCTCAGGCAGATGCTCAGCCTGCGGCTGTGGGGCCAAACCACGCAGCCAGACCCAAGTGGGCCTTACTGCTTGTCAGCCACAGAGCGCCAAAGCAGCTCCATCAATCACAACCTGCCCATTGACTCAGAGGTAATATTCTGGTATTTACATGTTTCGATGGGAGATGAGCAAACGGAAAAGAGTGAAGATGTTGCTTGCTATTACTGCAATTTCAGACATCCCGCTCTGAACTTAAGGCAGCGTACAAACTCACTTCTAGCCACTTGACTGCACGCATTTTCATTTAATCCTGAAAGGTTAATTTATTTTGCCAGAACTTCTGCAGAAAAATTCTGAAAATTATCATCTTTTTCCCCTCAGCAGAAATGCTCTGAGATTACTTGGAAAAAAAAAACATCAGTAAAAAAATGCATTGCTCCCTGAGTAATTACCATTCCCTGTACTTGTTCTATATGTGTATCCATTAAAGCGCCCAAACTCATCTGGCTATGGCAACAAAGTTTAAGAAGATATTTAGAAAAATATTTCCCTGAAGGCAGAGGTGCAAATGACCAAAACAAAGGGCTTCAGTATAAATATTTAATAAATACAAAGCCACAAAAAACAAGACTTCATTCGCCGTGTTTTTTTCTGTCAATTTGACAAAGGAAAACAAATAAACAAATACATCTTTTCAGATTTAAGTATCAAATGCTGAATCATCCAGAAAATGTACAGCAATTTACAGGATATATTTGTAACTGAAATAATCATTTTCCATCAAAATGTGAGGATTGTTTTAGGTAAGAATGTACACAGATTTCTCTCACTAATTCCATCTCCACTCAATGTTTCTTTCTCCCAATCTCCCCCAATGTACTTTTACATACTGAAAAACTCAAAATTGATTTTAATCCAAAAGAGTGCTCATCTTTAAAGTTGGTGTGAGATCAATACAGCTCACCTACTCCTGTAAATGGAAGAAGGGGAACATAAACATTTGCCACTTAGAGAAATAACACTCCTTTAATATTAAATATTTACTATTGGTATTCTAAGAGGCTTGCAAGCTGAATTGCAGTGGAAAGTATTTTTATTACTGACCAGACAATGAAATATTTTCATTGACAGATCCAATACTTGCCATTAGATATCTGTTGCAATTAAAAAATGGCCTCTCCTGTTGGTTCGTTGTGATGTGGTGTTTTATTTGTGGTTTTTTTTTCTCCTTTGTACTTTGGTGTTGTCTTTTTTACAAGTTATACAGGTTTTGTTGGTTTTTTCTTTTTTTTTTTTCCTGTTTCTGTTTTGCTTTGCTTTCCTGTGTTTTGCTTTTTTTTGTGTATGTGTTGATTTTTTTTTGCTTCAGGGTTTCTGTTTTGTATTTTGCTCTGCAGTGCCCCTTGCCTCCATATTTATACCCAACTGCGTGACAGTTACTGAATGCTGGACCAGCACTACAACCTAACCCTCACGCAACATCACAACTACATCAGAGTATACTGGAGCATCAGTGCGGCTGGACACAGATGCTCAGGAGGTCTCTAGTCCAAGCTGATGCTCAGAACAAGGTCAGCTCCACAGTTCAGCCTGGTACGGAAACCCTCTAAGCTGGGGGATTCTGCTGCCCCCCCCCCCCCCCCCCCCCCCCCAGGCTGTTCCACCTTAATTATCCTCATAGTGACATTTTCTGTCCCTGTATTTAGTTCACATCTTCCCCCACCTCAATTTATGACTGTTGTAGTATTACACTTGGTCTAAGTGCCCAATACAAGCCAAGAATCACCTCAATTTACTGATTATGTTGCTCTTACAGCCTTCTGCCCCACGGGGCACCCCGATTCTGCAGCAGTTCTCCAGCAGAACTGCTCCCCAGGCTGGTCCCCAGCCTGTGCTGGGCATTACACCATCCCCGGTGCAGAACTCACCAAAATCAAGGTGGACAATGTCTACTGCTCACCGCTCATCCACAGACCCAGTAAGTTCAGCACAGAAGGCAGGCAGGGTGGGCAAGCGTGATTTACTTTTGGAGGATCTGTGGTGGCCACTCTCCCAAACACATTTTCCTCTTCCACATGCCTAGAAATGCTTGAAGGAGAATGACGGCTCCTCTGATCCAGACCTGTGCAGCTCACAGTGAGCCTCCCACCCAGTCACACAAGCTCCAGACGTTGCAGACTGTCCTCCTCCCTGCCCGTCTATATACGGGAACCCTCTACCCACCCACCACCAAACACACAAGCTACCCTCCCTCTTATTTATGCCATGCCATCCTAGTTCTACCTCCCCTGGCAGACTTTGTTTCACAAAAGAAAGCAGTGCCAACCTTACACCTCACGTAGGCCAAAGGAATTGAGTCCTTATCTCCATTTGATACCTCTAACACCAGCTGCACATATAAGCTCAAACCCAGTACATCCGTAAGTTAAGAAACCTGAGATCTGGGGATGGTACACCCAGCTTAGTGTTCTGCTGGTGGTGTACTCTGCAGGCCTAGTGGGTGAACCAGAACCACAAATAAACCTCAAAGCCTTTAGATCCCTAGAATATCTTCATTCCTCATTTCTGGAAAAAGCATCACATGTTGCACTACTTTTTTTTTTTTTTTTTTTTTTTCCCTTCTTCATCATTTTTTCTGTACCATGGACACCCACTAAGAAACAACAAGCTCAGCTGGTTGACAAGCCCCTAAGTTAAAACGCTGACACTGATTTATGAAGCAGCAAGCCGTGCAAAGAGTGAGACCATCCCCTTGTGAATTTTCTGTTAAGCCATGGAAAAATACAATTATGAGGAATATATGTTAGTAGGAAACTGTGGTCTGATGGTTCAGTTATTGCTTTTACTACAGCATGTTACCACAGCACATCATCATACGTTAAAATTTCAGCAAGAGGATCAAAGTCATATGACAATTTTTTATTTATACATTCTATTTATGCAATTAATAATCTTGATAGAACTGTTTTAGTAATCACCACAGATATTGCCATATGGACACCAGGGGATCACACGGAGAAATTTTAACCCTATAGGAAGCAGAAAACACCTTTTTGCATCTATAATGAAAACACTGAAATCTGTCTTAAGGCCATTTCATGTGGTCTGTGCAGGGGATGGCGATGGCAAAACCAACACCACAGCTTCGTGTCTCATTACAGCCAGTCGCCCACCTGAAATTAAAGGGAAATGACTATTGTTCTTCGACATCCCCAGTTGTTGGTACTTCAGTTACTGGTCAAAACGAATGCGAAAATACAGGAAAGCACAAACCTGCTATTTTTAAATGTTGCTTGGAGCTGGTTTGAGCATCAGGTGGAAGAACCCACTGAGCTCAGTAAATAAAGAGGAAAATTGTAACAACACTGCTTATGAAACTCAGCTGCTGACCTCATTTATTTGACAGGCAAACAACTACTTTTTGCACAGTTAAAAATAAATGTTGACACAGCAATGAAATTTTACCTGTATATTACACAAACATAACCTCCAGCATAGGAGATATAAAGATCAAACTAATCTGAACTTAGCAAAGGTCAACAGGTAGTAACGTAGCACAAGATTGAGACAAGCTGTAGCTAGAAGCCAAGGCAGCAATGGGTAACTTTTAAATGAAGAGCTATTACTAAAAAAATACTCGGGTTTTGTTAAGAGTTTCATTAAATTTTACATCAGCTACATCAAAAGAAAGGTAAAACCAGCTGAAAAATCTTTTTCACAATTTATTTTTAAACCAGAAATATCTACAGGATGCACTGAACCAAGCAGTGGCACTTGATTCAAATTTACTTTAAAATATTTTCTCTTGGTACTAGACATCAGCAGCAGAATAGCATAAAGCTGACCCTCACAGACATTTTCCAGAAGCTTTGCAGCTCACGGGTGGCATGGTCTAGGCACTTATGTGCATATGATCCTCAAATCTGCATGTGCTATGTTGATAGAGCCCATATAAGTATTATTTTACATACACTGCTAGACTGCATAGATATTTTAAAGATAATTTTGTTTAATGAAATAACAAAGATATGATCGTGAAATTATCTAAATAAATAATTATACACTCTTCAATTTATTTTAAATGTTAAGCATCCTAAATTAATAGGTCCTGAAATTTCAAACCACTGCAACAATTTCTTTGACCAACGCACATCTCGGCTAGTAATCCTGCAGAATCCTAATCTAATGCGTATCAAAAGGAATAAGCAGCAGAAACTGGAGGCAAGTACTAGTTCATCGCTCCTTTAAGAAGAGCAAAATTACCACAAGCAACCAGACCAAAATCAAAAGCATGTTCATATGTGTACTGGCAGTAGAAATTATCCCAATATAGATCAGGTACATTTTGTGATGGGAAGTAATTTTTAGACACTATACGTTTTTAGATATCATATATTGAAAAAAAAAAAAATAAAAACAGATGTTTCAAGTAGCATAAGGATTGATTAAAGACATATAAGGATCTCCAAGAAGAGAAATACCATCTTTCCAATAATAAATAAAAATTAATGAGACAAGCCCAGCCAGATTCTGAGAAACAACTTGCTAAAGGTATAAAATGTACAATTACATTCATTTTCATAGCGCTCAAAAGCAAGAAAACTGCCATAGAGAATTAAGGGCAAAAAGATGATAAAGATACAATAGATATGCCCCTCTGATACTTAAGGCCACAGCAGAAAAGTTAGTTATAAATAATTACACTGGAGCTCAGTGAGTTCCCACTCTGGAGCTTTTCCTTAAATGAGGTGAGAGTCAGAGGAACTGTCAGAAATGAAAGAGGCAGGGGAAGAGGCTTTACAACAACTGACAGAATTCACAGAAAAATCACCTGCAATAGGTGTCATTCAAACAGCACTTCTGACACAGTGACAAATATATTTTCTTTTCTTTTATGCTCATTATAAGCTTCAGATGTTACTCCACCCAGCTGCTATCAGGTCTTTAGCGTAAAATTTCTCCATTAACAAGTACAGAACAAGACTGACTTCAGCAGAAAACAAACCGAGGGCGACAAAGGCAAAGACAGTATTCAGAAGCAGTTTAAAGAAAATAAAATGGAGTCCTGAAATCTTCATATTTAATTGGGATTAATATGAATAGGAATTAATGGACTTAGATATTGACTTAATACAGTGCAGACCTGTTAGCACAGCTTCTATCGAGTTGTCTTACCTCAAACTAAAAAAATTATTTGAAGTAGCTAGCAAGTGTATTATTCAGGGTGACCTTGTTGTTACAGCATATTTTAATTTCTAAAAAGCTTTTTGCAAAGTCCTTTACCAAAGGCACCTACAAAGACTATGTAGTCACAGGATAAAAGGAAAGAACCTGTGTGCATTAATAAAATTAAAAAGGCAAGGCACAGAAGATGGGAATACCTAGGCAGTTTTTGCAATGACAGCTAGTTCGCAGTATGGTTCCAAAGGCACTGATGCTGGTCAATGTATTCATGAAACCGAGAGTATGTGAGGCAGCAAAGTTTGCAGATGATTCAGATTTTTTCAATGTTGTAAAAACAAGTTAATTGCAAAGGGCAGCAGGAACCCTCCTTGAATGAAGGATAAAGTGGAAGATATTTATCAAAGCTGAGCAGGGTAATGTAACCACATCCAAACCCAAGATAATGATGAGAAAACTCAGAAAGATGGAACGTTCCCTGAACAAGGACAGACAGCTGTGGACTTCTGGCTCAGAAAATAATTCAGGAGTGGATATATTGGAATTGCACGAAATATTAAGCAGAAAACAAGAACAATTTTTACCGTTTCTTGCATGAGAAGAATTAAAAGTGTGTCAAATAAAATCACCAAGAAGTGCATCTGAAGCCAAAAATGTATGTTTCGATACAGCATACAGTAGCATGGTGCTTCTTGCTGGAACACCTTGTGAAGATAAAATTAAAAAATAATAATTGTTTTCAAAACCAGGAATGAAAATATTTGTGGGGGGAAAGGTATACCAATGACAATTAAAAAACAAACCCAAACGAAACCAATGAAACTTGCAGCTACTATTTGTGAGTACAGAATATCTTCAGTATCGTGCTTGTGGACACCGGTGAAGCGATGAGCCGGGTAAGCACACTGCTCACGTGCCCATTCTGACATGCTAAACACATGGTGCTCAGCTTGCTGGACCAGAACGATCTCTGGTCTGACCAGTTGGACAATGCTTACAGTTTTGTTTGCTCAGTAAAGCCTTAGCCACACAAATCATCCCTGATAGCAGTATTTCAACAGGATCAATTCAGCAAAACAAAATAAAGTTCAAATCACTGGCTGATTACTGCATACTTTGAAATATAATTAAGGTTAATATTTCAAAGTCAGCACTTGAAAAAGATTTTCTAAGTTTCAGCTGTGTGTTTTGAATGCTTTATTCTTGAAGCAGCTATTCTTGAGACACCATTACAGTTTTGATAACAAACCAAAATACATGAAGATTTAACCAAGCTAACACCTTTTCTGCTTATAGTTTGTATGTAACACAAAACAAAGGAAAAATCTCTAGGATTTTTCTTACTTGCAAATCACCTCCACGGTGGATTTACAAGCAAAAGAAATGCACAGCAGAGGGAAGATCACATTAAAAATTTGTTTTTTCATGATGGGATGAATTATTCTACATATTCTAGAAATGAATAAAAGGTAGATTCAAGGTTGAACCGTGAATCAAAGGAGACTCACTTTCCAGCTGAAGGTCACATGGGACAGATGTTGTTACACCTTAGAACTGCACATAAATCTCATGATGTGGGAGAAAATGAGAATAAATGATTTTCCTATCAGTTTTTATTACAGCACCATTCTGATCTCTTGGATCTGAGGTGCAAAGCTATTCATCGCCACTGTAGCTTAAAAATTGTAAATTATACACCAAGACTTCAAGCAGCTAAAGATAAAAAGGGGGACAAAGATGATACTCAGATAGCAAAAGACATGCCATACCACAAGTGAAAAAGAAGACGGATCAAATGCATACAAGCACAACAGTTGAGGGACTTCTAAGGAAACAACAGATTTACACAGGTTAGTGTGACAGCAAGTATTTTTGGCATATTATTGGACATCTGCAGACACGTTTTTATCAAGAAACATGACAAGAAAGAATTTAAAGGGCAGATGTGGGGGAGAAAAAATTAAAAGCTCAGTAGGTGTTTACAGGGAATCCAATTCCCTCCCAGTATAAAGACAGTGTAGAGGGGGGAAAAACGTTCAAAACTGAAGGAGACAAAGTCTTGCACTGGAAGCAAAGTGAATGATGGATCGCACCCTCAGTTTTGAGGACGAGTTCTGCAACTCTGAAGACAAATAGCTTCTGTATCACACACGTCCAGGGATTCCGCCTCCCTGACACAGCAAAGTGACACGTGTGAAGCAACAGACTTTGAAAATGTCCTTTGCAGCATCATCCTGGATTGACACCAGAAAGCAAAACTGCATTCTTTAACGCTAGAAAAATTAATGATGCAATAACATACATGGAAATCTCAGTCCAAATCAGTATTTATGAATATGAACCTAAATAAAAAGTTGAATTTAGTAATAATACATGCACATAACCAGGCTTAAGAATACTGCAGGCACAGCACCCAAGTCTTCTTTGCACTCTTCTTTTGACTTTGTAACATAGACAGCCTAAATCCTGAGCATGTACTACTTACACTGCGGACTCTTTAAAGAAGTAGGTCAGTAGCCTCCAAAACAACGGTTTTAAAAATATTTTTAGATCTTTGCCTTTTTAATCGGTACCTGAAGGATATTCTCACATCCAGAATCAAAGCTGAACACAGCTTATTATACCTTCCTACAGCTTACAAAACCAAAGGACAGAGGTCTCTCTGGTTTCGTAATTAAAACTGAAAGACGAACCCTTTCTTTCTGGAGTCTCAACTCCCAGCTCCAATTTCAAACCATTTACCTTGATGTTTATTAAAATCTCAACATGTCCAAAGTATTGAATTACTCAACACTCAGCAGCTGCTTGACCTCTCTCATTTAGTCTCCTCCCTAGGTGAATACCCAAATTGAATTAAATGTTTACTAAATACATGACTCAGGGTGGAAACCTATGCCAGTTCTGAGCCTTATGCTATGAAGGATGTGGATGGTGACCAGCAAATAAGGAATGCAGTTTTCTTTACATCAACAGGCAGTGTCGTTGCAAGAAATACAAAACAATGTGCCAAATTCATGGCAGAACAACCAGAGGAGAAAATACTTCAACAGATTTACTTAGAATGTATTTAACTACCACATTGCTATGCTTTGTCCTTTTGACTTTATGTTAGCACTCTTCAGCACAGAAATGCCTGTAACTTCAATACCAAACCTTCAAGAACATATCAGCATCTTTACGTAGCCTGCTCCTGTTAAAAGTTCAGGTCCCAGTCATTTATACAGTTATTCATGCAATTAAGGCTCAAGACCTCTGCCTCAGCTTTTCTGCTTTTGTTTTAACCTTTAAAATGTAGAAATACCAGCCTCGTGACCTTGTGATTCTTGAGCACACCAGCTAAAATTTGTTCATTTCATCTACATCTACACGCTTAAACAGCAAACTTCAGAGATGATCTCAGACACACTTCCCTCCCAATACGCTGAATCAAGAAGACAAGAGTAATCCAAAGAGTTACTTTTATGTTGTATGCTCCTACAATGTGTTCATCACATAGAAAAACTCAAATCAGGAGAGCTTCCTTCTGTTTGGATTCATTTTGCTGTCTGTAAGATCCCCAGCAAGGTGCTGCATTCGGGAAGGGCTGGGCCACCCTTCAGCTGCCCTTGGCTGCTCCCCGTTAAACGCCAGGGAACACGAAGTCCCTCACAAAGCTACGTGCTTTGGCAAACCTTATTGCTTAAGGTCAGACAGTGCCCATCTATATCACACCTCTAAACCTGTACCACGATAAAATTTTTTGTTTCATTCTTCCTGTATTGTTTTATGCACGTAATAATGTCCTATTTCTTTACTCTTTACATTCTCAATTGAAATATGTTACTCCACTCATTTTTTTTCCCCAGACTGGCACTTGTTTCAAGTGCAAATACGTCATCCTACCATACCCTTATCCATTCCTCCACTGCCATTAAAAAAGAACCAGTAGCTACATAAAAAATAGGCAAGAAGTAATGTGATATTACAGAGGCGGACCAAAATCTCAGACCACATGCATCTACTCTGGCAGCTAACGACAAGCTACATGCTGCCGTGTATTACGTCCTTTATTCTCTGTATAGGCCAACGGCTATTCTCAGATAAAAGCCATGGTTCTACCCAATTTTATACCCTCAGACCAAATGCAATAACTGTTCTGTCCTTTGGTTTGTGAGCATTTCATACTCACGAGGACGAAAGCCATACTTGCAGTTGTTACCCGAGTCAACATGCTTAGTTCCTTTCTCCAAATCACATTCCAAGCTAGCTTGCACTCGTCAGTAGCTTTATTTATAACACTGACTTGTAAGTCATGGCAAAAACACAGAACAGAAAATGCTACAAGAAGATAATAAAACAGACTACACGCACGCCAACTAAGTTAATTTTAACAGAAAATGGATCACTGACTTCAGAGAATTCATATGACAGCCCCTCCCAGCGAAATATTAAGCATCCATTTGGTACACAGCGTCCCAAAATTCTGTAAGGAAATTCACAGCTCCAGTCACAGACCTGCTGAGATCTTCAATGTGCTTGCACATTTCCCATTGATTAAATTTAAATTAACAAAGCAATGCCATTTACCCAACATTTAACTTTTGAAGAAAGTTATATGCTACATGAATTCTGAAATAAGATTAGGAACACAGTAAATCAAGCTAACAAGAAGTTCAGTAAAACATGGACAAGAGGAAAAATCTTGGAATCATTACACAGAAGTGCAGATGCTAAAAAGCTTATACCAGAAGAGGAAAAATTAAAGACACTGACAATTCTAATAAACAAAACAGATTTAACTCACAGAATTATAAGTCATTTGGAAGCAGCCACTATATCAGAGCATCTTTATAATCCAGACTTCAGCTCAATCCTAGTTCTATTACCAAAATTATCCAAACTGAATAAAAGGGTTTCTCCACCTCAAAATGAGTAGGAGGAAAACATTTACCTACCATTTTTCTAGTTATACTATTTCTTGAACTTCTAGTTCTCTCATTATCAGGCTGCTAGGTGGATAAGCAAGCACGGGCATTGAGAAAAATTGGCCTCCCAGAATTTCTTAAACCATGGGGAATCTGGTACAGGGAGCTGCTCTGCAAGCCCTAGCAAGGCTTCTGCTCCTGGCAGCTCACTGCCCTACGACATCTCTAAATGCAGAAACCCTTATGCTTTCTCTCACTCTCCCTGTGTCTGGAAAACAAAATATGTAAATGTGAGGCAAAGCTGGTCACAAATTTGAAAGAAGCCAGGACCACTAAATATAAAGTTGAACAAACACACCTGCATTATTTAAATAAAAACATCACCCTCTGAACTACATTAAGTCTGTCAAAATGGTGCAAGAAATAATAAAACACACGGAATTTCAGATGCTTCCATGCAGAGGAAGCATCAGTTTAGTGCGCAGCAAAAAACCAGATTCTAAAACTGTGAGATTAAATCCCCATGTATCTAACTAGCAATTTATCTTGGCATAAATCACCACACGAACGCTCTGTGTTTAATATATTATAACAATATTGAAAGGAAAGAAGTAACCCATGGGATGAGATTTCAGTATTGTGAACTGGGCTAATACAGAGGTCAACAGTTCTCAGCAGCAGTCATCACTAAAGAGATGCAAATCTATTTGCTTTCCTCTCAGATTGTATCAAAGGAATAACTTGTGCAAAAGCAGTTCCCTGCCCACAGTCAGGAACAGGAGAGGCTGACCCCGCCAGCCCTGTGAAGGTGCTGGCAAAGCAAAACCCGGCGTTACTGGGGAGGGACACGGAGCACCTACGGGCAGACAAGAAATACAAGGACATGCAAGGCAAGAGAAAGCTGCAGTCACACACAGCAATGCCAGTACCTGACCTTTAGCCATAGGCTCCTCCCGGTGCAGGGCCAAAATGCAGCAGGACAGCAAGAAGGCAGGTCCCCAGGGTGGCCAGGTAGGATCCAGGCTGCGCATCAAACCGAGCCCAGACTGCGTTTTGCCAGAGCAAAAGAGAGCACAGCTCACTGTGGCATAACGAGTGAGCCCCACGATGTTACGTACACCCTGCCACCCCACAGTGACCAAAAAAGCGTACAGGAGACATCATTAACCTGATTTGCATACACGTTTCCAAGCAAAACCAGCCAAATTACTCTATGCTCCACAGAAAAAAGGGAAAAAAAAAAAAAAAAAAAAAAAAAAAAAAAGGTTACCATCAGGTATCTGTCTCCTCTTCTACAGCCATGGCAAATGTAACAACACACCACACCTCTCACACGCAATATTATCTAAGCTGTCTGCAAAAAACATTAGGTATCAAAGTTAAAATACTTCTACATTTGAAGCAGTGACTAACTAAGCATATGCTAGATTATCCCACAATGCTTAAAACAGAGCAACAGACAGGGAGGCTTTAGACTTGCTAAATCCTCGGCTTTTTTCATCATAAATTACGCTCCAGGACACAGGCTGTTATAAATTACCATTACCAACAGTTGCTTTTCAAGCTATAACTTTTAAATCTAACCGAGAATGGGCAAGAAGAAATCTCACATACTTAACTAAAGTATACATCCCAGATAATCCCACAAACCATTTCAGATTTGTAGAAGTCTTCTAGCAGTTTGCTGAAGTATGTTTAAGAATAACAAGGCTGAGAATGGAGTGAGAGCCAAAGGAAACCAAGCAACACCACTTCAAGTTTTCTTTTCAAGACAAGCAGCAGGCACAGTAGTAAAAAGCACCCTGCGAGCTAACAGATAAACATAATCCAGCCCAGGTTTGGAGCACGGATGCTATCTGACGTGAGAAGCACTGAGAAGTCCCAGGGTTGCCCAAATGACACTCTTCATTTGTCTAACACAGGAAGACACATCTTCATCAAATGCATGTACAAACATTTCACTGCCGAGGACCAGAACACAACCTCGTGGGCCATACCAGGCTCTCCCTGCAACACATCATCTGTTACTTGTGACTGCACCAAATAACACGGTGGGATACATTCCCCGCTGAACAGCAGGAAAGCCTTACAAAGGCCTTTAAGACCTGGGCTACTAGGGATATTTAACAGCACTTCCATCTGGCCTTACTTCACTTTTCATCTAGGTTTCATTTCACCCGAAGAGTACACGTGTCAGCCTTTCCACCGCTTCTCTCTCTTCAGGCACACACAAAAAAAGCCTAATTCAGTACCAACTGCAGTGAAGTCATAAACTGCTCCTATATAAAGCAGCCCAGAACTGAAGGTAAAAATCCACACGGAATTAAGGTGAAGGGAATTAATTCTTAAGAGCTGAAGAACACCATTTGATATAGGGAAAAGCAACATAACACAGACGTAACGCATACCTTGAATCACTTGAGTGACTTGCTCTGTGGGCATCCTTTCTGCTTCTGTTAATCCTATAGGCTAGGAACACTCTGGGGACAAAAGCCTGTTCTTTATATGTGGTCAGAAAGTACCTATGGCATAAGAAATACTATTTCTATGCAAAAACCACATAGAAATAACATCCACCTAGTAACACCAAAAATAACATACGCTGATCTATCTTGCTGGACCAAAGCACATCTTAACCACCATCTTTTCTCTTATGCTGGCCACACGCAGCTGAATCAGGAAGAGACAAAAGCAGAGCAAAGGAAGTTAGAACAAAGTCAAAGATTAGAGGATCGGTACAAAGAACTATCCTATACAAAGTGGTACAAAGATTGCAAAGATCAGAGAGCCGCAAAGTCAACAACGGAATTTTAACTTAAGAGAAAAGTGGCGAGGCACCAAAGCATTAGTAATCATGAAATAATTACAAAGTAAATTACTTTAACAAATTGCCAAGTAAATATGCAAAGCTATCAATGCATGAAATCTGTACACTCACTGTAAATAAGATGTTAGAACTTACTGGCTTTTAATTAAATTTATTCTGTAAATTTAATAAAAACCTACTCCAACAAAAATCCCACCTCTGCAAATGCGGCAGTTGGCTGGAATTCTTTAATGCTGTTTAGCAGTATAATCATAACAAATTCAATGCCTTTGCCAAACCTAAGCAAAATTGCTTGAAAGCAAATAGCACCATTTTCAACTGCAATAAACCCACGAAGAGTTAAAAATCATATGCGATGTTAGACCACCCAGTGTTAAACAACGCCTTTTTCGGGAAATGCTTGCCTAAAATCCCATCAATGCTAATACAAAGAAGGTAAAACCCAAGTCTTTATGAATTAATTTTGATGGCAACAGATTAGGACTGATTTTCCCAGGCTTGCATCAAGGTGAGGACACTCCAGCAGACAACTGGTGAGGGCCATGGAGGATGCACTCAGGTTAACGCTCTCCCCATTGAGTGAACCGTGCTCCTTTACAACATTATCAGTTTGCTCAAGAAATCTTCAACAACCACAGAATAACTCAACTCCTCCCTAAAAAGCATAAAGCCACCCTGACACAGGACCTACTTAAGCTCCCTGTCATGGGATGTATTTTATTAGGGATTTTTCCACATGTGATACTCCAAAGACAAATACAGGGCTTTGTTTGCTCGGAGGAGGAGGTCAGAAATTAAGTGCTGGCCCAAGACGTGAATTCAGGTGCACAAATAAACAGGGATCTGCGACTTGCCACAGTCCAGCCTCCTGCAAGCAGCCTGGTGACCCCTCTAGTGGGCATCTTGTGACCTTGGTGCATTGCAGGGCAGCAGTGGATGAGGATGTGGCAGGGTGTGTGTGCTGGCTGCACAAACCGAGCGTGTAAAGGGGGAGGAATAACTTGTTCACAAACATGATGCTTTTAATTTCCATAGCTGCACTTTAGTTTCAAGCTCGTTCAATGCAGCGAGAGTTCAACGCTATTTGATACCCGCATCTGGACACATCATTATCCCTATGTCAGATGATAAATTCATTTTCCAATCGATGCAGCAAGAACATGACTGCACTTTACACTCATATACTTTATAGGAAAACACATATTCCAAACCCCAGTGAAACCAGCATGGTTAAAACACAACACCCAAATATTTAGGCTGTTGTATAAGTTCAAACACAGTGAGTAGATTAAGCACTGAATTCAGAGGCAGTTGTAGATTCCTAGAGGCACATCTAGGTACATCAAAGCTGAATTGCTTTGCTATTTACTCATTTGAATTCCTGTGCTATGTAGTGTTGGCTTCACAATGCATCTTGAAGCTGTTTGCTATTTAGCAGTTTAAAAGAATTAGGACTGATTCATCAGGAGTAGGAAGAACCCCCAGCTAGACTGCATGCACCGAGACCTGCTGGTTACAGACAGCAATTCTACTGCAAGTCCCACAGCATTTGATGGCTTAAACCTTCCGTTTCAGGAGTCATGAATTCACATGAAATTCTTGGCTGTCATTTCAAGAAAGATTCCAGGAGTGGTTGGGTTTTACATGGAAAAGCTGAAAATTGAACTAAATCATGAAAAAAAAATAAAAGGAATGAGAAATAAAGGAAAAACACATTTTATTTTCAGTGTTTGACAAGCCAATTTTATGTCAGTTCAATGAAATGGTAATTTTTCATTTTATAAAAGACTGCTTATACACAATGTGCTAGGAAATTCTGCAGCTGTTTTTCCTATCATTCTCCTTCAAATTCAGAATTCGGTTCCCTGCTAACTTTGCCTCTAAAGGGCTTTGAAATCCAACAGCACTTCGATCACGAGCTCTCTCGTCTTAAGCCTTCCGTGTAGCGTAACCATCGTTTTTAGGAAGGCAGCTGCTACGATGATCAGCAGTGAGGCTGTAAACGCCGAGCCCCAGAAGCCGGTTTCAGTCCTACCTGTGACCGATGGCTCCGAGAGCGAAGAACGCTGCAAGGCTGGGCTGGCGAGAGGAGAGCTTGCTAAACAAATGTTAACAAGTGGCATTCCTCAGGGGTCAATACTGGGACCGGTGCCAATTAATATCTTTGTCAGCAACAGGGACAGGGGGATCGACAGTGGGATCGGACAGCGCACCCTCAGCAGGTTTGCTGATGCCCACAGGCTGTGTGGTGCAGTTGATGTGCTGGAGGGAAGGGATGCCATCCAGAGGGGCCTTGACAGGCTTGAGAGGTGGGTCCGTGTGAACCTCACAGAGTTAAGGCCAAGTACAAGGTCCTGCACGTGGGGGGGTCAACCTCAAGCACAAGTACAGGCTGGGCAGACAGTGAGAGCAGCCCTGAGGAGAAGGACTGGGAGCTGTTGGTGGACCAGAAGCTCAGCATGACCCAGCCATGTGCCTGGCAGCCCAGAAAGCCAACTGCATCCTGGGCTGCATCAAAAGAAGCGCAGCCAGCAGGTTGAGCTTAGGAACTAGGTGATCTTTAAAGTCCCTTCCAACCCAAACCATTCTGTGATTCTACAAAAGTTCAAAAAACTAATCAAGGCATGAAGTACTTAATTTCAAGACAATCCCAGTGGCAGCCTGGTTACTGAGAAGCTTTACTGATAGCCAGTAAGTCAAAGAGGGGTTTATTTGTTTCTTTGTTTTGTGTATACAGCAAATAGCAATTTTGTTCTAAACATTTGGAGATGTTAGGACTGTTTCTGAGGCACACTGGGAAAAGGGAACAGAAAACAGTTGCTAAATAAAAGGCTATGAATGTAATGCCAGCAAGAATGTGCCAGAATTGCTCCTGTGATTATTTTGTGCTTAAGTCAGCAGTTGTGGAAGCTGCTGGGGTACTGAAGAGTCAGAAGACCTGCCTGACCCCCTCCCCTGGACCTTTCATGTTTTGTTACACCTATGTGAAGTGAACTTCTCTCACCTCCGTCCCAGGCTGCCCCGCATCCGTCACACGACTGCGGCACCCCCGGGGCTGCGCAGGCGTGTACACAGGTGCAGACCCCAATTCCTTTCTTATCAGGTTGCAGCACGATGATGGGCAGAAACGGGAATGTAAACAGTCGTTGGTCTCTCTCACGAGTATTCAGAGCACAATGGCATCATTCTGTCTAAAAAAACCTGCTAAATTGAACCCTTTTTCAAAATAGGTTCCAATATCAATGTTATTATAAAAACAAAAAGTAAAAAAGTAAATACTCAACATTTGTTTCACGTTAAATGTCTATCCTCACATGAAGAAAATTTTCCATTACTGTCAGTAGGAAACTTGATTAAAGGAATCAAATCCTTAGAAGACACAATTTTAATTATTTCCAATAATTAAGTGTATTTTAAAATGCAAAAGTTGTTTGTTTTAGCGGGAGAGAGACTTTTAAAACTCTTAATTTATGACCTTAAATGGAATTTACTACATGAAAAAACAGCCCCCTCATAACAACAAATACTAATACTGATGCTAAAAAAACCCCATATTTCTAAAATTAAAAATATGGTTTTAAAAGCTGTGTGGCACAAGCAAAGCCAAAGAGCCATTGGCAAAACAGAGCATGGATCACAGCAATTCCCAGCTCTTTAATAGTTGCATTTGAGGTTTTACTTCCTTTTTAATACCAGTCATTTTAATCTCCATGTATAAATTCAACAGGCAACCATGAAAAAAAATAATTAAAAAAATCCTTGCACAAACGCCAGCAGTTGTTCCTGACAGAGATAGGTTAGTGCGCTCAAACACGGGGATGTACTTTGGAGCAAGGGAAGATGTCTCTTCAGCACCGCCGAGACTTTCCAAGACAGAGACAGAGGGGAAGAAATGAAATGCAGACTTTTTTTTTTTTTACTATGCATTTCAGTCCTCCTGGTCTTTCCAAGTAAAGTGAAGTTTAATATTTTCTCTGGACTGCCAAGTAACTCGTGTCAGAAAACCACATGCGCTTCGACATAATAAGCAGCCTTTGCTCAAGATCTCTGCTCTGAGAAAGAATTACACCCCTCACCCACGGGCAGGGTGGTCTGTCACATTAATGCTGAAGTCTTTTTGGCAGGGCAGAGAGCATGGACGGCTGCCTGGTGCACAGATAAAAATAAAAGTAAGAATTCTGCAGCACTTCCAGCACTTCATAGCCCAAAGCTAAAAACATTAAAAAGCCCCTCCCAGAAACAAACCCTCTCATCTCTGGTGCCTGCAAACCCCCACTCGCCCCACTGAGTATCTCTAGAAATGGAACATCTTTCCTAAGCTACATGAATCCGAGTGAATGCTGAAGTCAAGATAGTATTTGTGACTGTAAAGAGAATATATAAAGCTTAAAAAATATCCAGCTGTGGAATACATCCCAAACTGTTGCCTTGCAAAATCCTGGCTCAGTTATCCCACCCTGGGAGAGCCCCTCAACTGGGAGGCTGCCAGCTCACTGGGGCTGTTCCCCACGGATCTTTGGTGATACAGATCGCCCGGGCAGGTGCTGTAGGGTCTTCCAGCTGCTCTCCCCGCTGCACTGGTACAACACAGCTCTGATGGGCCAAGGCACAAACAGCCTCTGTCCTTAGCAGGTCCCAGCTCTCAAAGGCACTGACAAACCCCAGCAGCCTGCCTGCTCCCCTGCCTGCTGCCGCTGGTCCCTGCCTGCCTGGGGAGCACCGCCAGAGTCAGGCACGTTCAGAAGATCCGTTTCTGAATGTGTGCTATCATGAAATGTTATCACATCCCCCTCAAACAAGGGCTCCAGATGAATAATGTATCTTTGTGGCATTACAACCGCTCTCAGAGGCGGAATGAAACAGGGTTGGGTTTCCTTTGCTTGCTGAACATAGAGGTGTTCGGGTTGGATTTAGTTTCAGAAGTCTAGTTCTTCCTTTGAAATAAATGGATACAAGATGCTACTTAACTATTTTTCTTTTAAAAAAAATATTGTGCTTTCTTAAAGATAAAATTAATATAAAAATCCAGTATTCATAATTGATAATATGATTCAGGATACTCAGGGGCTTGTATATATCTGGGACCTACAATGTTAAGACTGCTTAAGAAGAAAAGCAGTTTACAGATCAGCTGTTTACAGATTCTCACTAATAAGCTGCATAATTTGGGTTTAGGTTTGTTTCTACACTTAAACAGAGGCTTCAGCCGAAATGTGGTTGTTCATATGTCTGCATCCCACCACAGAAACTGGGTGACCTCACGCCATTCTCTGAAGCAAACGATTGCAGCTTCTGTGTTGATCCCTCGCGTGAGCACAAGAGTGCTGTTGTCAAAGACACCGATGAGACTTCTTACAGAACACTGCTTCCAGTTCTTGTCACCACACTGCTCGGGAAAGAGCAGCTATGGGCCACTACAGAAAGCTGGGGAACAGGGTATTGTGTAAGGGAAAACTTAACGTGGCTGGCCTGAGTAACAGGGGCTACATGAGTTACACAGCCATCTCACACTCAACGCCAAAACAGCAGAGGGTTTCTGTTAAGAGATCAGAACGTTTATCCTAAATTTGGTGGAATGATTGAAGGAAAAAAGGAAGAGGACAGAAGAGGCAAGATTACATTCTAAGCTTACTGAAGGAGTGAGCACTCCCTAATGCTGCTGCTTTGCAACCTGCAACCACACCAGTCCTGCCAAACGCTCCATCACCTTGTGGTCCCTGACCTCTTGCAATTTTACCTTGCTCTCAACACCTGTATTTCAAGTCTCCTGCCATGTTTTTAGAGTGATGCAATAATCCGCAGCATCATCTGAATGATGAGAAAATTTCTCACAGAGAACTAGATCTTCTTACCCTGTTACACTTCCAGGCAATCAAATCGGAAACTTTGAGCATCTTCCACTCATTTACATCTCTTCACTCAGACTCAACACTTGCTTCTTGCATTTTTCAGTCAAAAGCATATAAAATTACATATTCTAATGTATCATTCACAAGTGATATTTGGAAGAAGGAGATGCAGGCAATTGCTTTATGGGACTAGAAGCTCTCTACGCCAGTTGGCTAAGAAAGCAAAGTACTCCAAAGAAAGCCCCTGCAGCAGGCTAGAGAGAATCAGCTGGGGAAGTAGGACTTCAACATCATCTGGAAAATGATTTGTCCAACCAGCTGTCCAACACACACCCCATTTGATCGGAGCTTATCAGAAACTTCCATATAAAGCAAGCCTTTGTTAAAGAAAACCACAGTGGGTTGAGTTACAAGCAACTTGGTTAGAAACCCTGAGTTCAGGATATGTTTCTGAAGCCCCAGGAAGAGTCCCAAAGGCTTGGAAACCTGCTTAGGTCACAGCAGGCCCTGGGATCCTGCAGCACCCACCTGCTGAGAATGATGCTCACTGACCCTGCCAGGACCTGGGAGTTCCCAGCTCATCAGGCATTTCAAGAAGGTATTTTTTGATCAATCTGAAACATCACTTTTTAAGTGCATTTTATGAAGTATCTATAAAAGCTTAATAAACAGCAGCTATGCACTGTATTCTGTGATTTCTGATAACTTATGGATAGCCTGGAGCCAGAGTGAGGGCTCCCCAGGAAACAATTCTAGCTGACCTCAGGGAAGCCCCTGGCTATGCTGGCTATGAGAAGCAAAACTGGAACAGGAACAGGAAAGGAGAGCACTCACCACCTCTCAACAGGAGGAACACAATCAAAAAATAACAACCTAAAAATATTTTTTAACGTGCATGTAACAGAAAATCTGTAAATGTTACTTTCAAGAGGAAGAGAGTGCCATTGCAACCATGTACTGCAGCATGGTGGACTCCTGACTCAAAGTGCAGGAGGAAGAGTTAAACTGGTCCTTCTATGAAAAAAAACCCCACATTTAGGCATTTGCATGCATAACATTTTGATGACTGCTAACATATGGATGTATAGGCACTTCAAAAAACCTGGAGTCACCATTTAAGCATTTGTCGATACACAGCTGAGGATTCTTAATATTGGTAACAATAGAAATTTTTACCTGCCACGTGCTACAGAAGGAAAAGACAAAGAGAAAAGCAAACCATTACCCTTTAGTTCTCATTACTTTTGTTGTATACTCTGACATAGGTACCTTTCTATTTAGTTGTCTTTGTTCCTCTATATTCCATGGTAAAAAAACACAGCTACACTTGTGCAGGCATCGCTGGTTGTTCACTAGCACTTTTACGAGTATTGGAAATACACATAACTTCTAAATTAAACACACTCTTTCTACAGTTAAGAAATGAAAGCTAGGAGCCCATTCTACCCTATTTCCCAGAAATATCCAGAATTTCCTAAAATATCCTCCAATATTATCAGTTAATTTTTTGCAGCCTTCTGGCCTTTATTGATCAAATAAAAAAGTTGTGCTTTCTATTCTAAAACATGTTCCAACACAATTATTCAATTCTTATATAAATCCACATATTTAAATGCATGTGTAGATATATGCAATTAAGATATTCGAATATATATGATTAGTTTTATATACACATTCTTATATAATTATAATAGACAGGAAATGATAATCTAAATAACACTGTCTCATGGCTCTGTTAAATAGGAAAGGAATTATAAGCATCTCATGGAAATCACCACAATTCGTGAAATCCTAACGAGCACTGAAATTTCCTCAAATACCGCAGGAAATAAGCAGTCCAAGACAGTACTCCAGACTACTTCAACAGAAAAACCAATTTCACCGTAAGACTTCCTTCATATATATTTCCTTCTCCTTCTGTTCAAACTACGATACCAAGAAGGGATCAGAAGAGATACATATAAAAGTTTTGTTATACTTTTATCACCATTTCCAACAGAAGCACTTCTGTGCTGTGCAAATATTACTATCTGCACAAAGTTAATCTGCTAGCACTGTTATTCAGTTAGATCCTTGGATATTTTTCATTCAACCTTTTTTGACAGAAAGCCTCTGATCTGGCCAGATGCTACAAAAATAAGCAGAGAGATCCAAATCCGAAAACCAGGTGTTTTTTTCAGCTGCTGTTTAACTGCTGTAAACACAAGCAGCTTACAGCTGGTTTTGTGTTGATTGTACTTCGGGCATCTCTTCCCAATGCTCCTAGATTCTCCAGCAGAGTCAGAAACATTTCAGCTGCTTCTTCCAACACTCCTGTTATGTTACACATTTCCCACTCCGTTGCACTGAGGACTCTGTCCAAAAACTAGCACTAATATTTCATTTTTCTGTTCTTGTATTTCTGCAAGAGAGCTCTATAACGTGTGGCCACACAAACCTCCTCCATGAAAACAGGACCCATGTCGCAGAGTCCCTTCTTCCGTCTATTTTTACAAATATTGATGCATCGAAGCAAATCATTGTGTTCTACAATGGTACCAATTCATTTTAACTTTCTCCAAGTACGTACGGAGAGATAGGATTAGACAGGGATATATTACTACAGTCTAACCAAAATATGTGAATACAGCAGAAGAAAGTTTGTACTTATTTCTCATCCTATTTTGCAGCATCTAATTGTAGAAAAGAAAAAAGATAAAACCCTTCTAGTGTGTGAATATTGATTTTCATCTATTTTTTCTTTTTTTATGCTTCTATGTAAACCTCTTCAGATTTAATTTCTTTATGTGATTTCAAAAACTGTAGCTTTCTGCAATAGAAACAATAATAAAATGATTCTGCACATAGATGAATTATTTACTCTGCATAAAGTTCCTCCAAAGAGGCTAAGAATATTGTGCTCCCGGTTCACCAGAGGAAATGACAATAAAATATTCTGAAATCATCTGCAATCATTTATGAGTAAGGTTTGCCGAAGGCCCTGTGAAGACAGCAGACATGAAGATTAAATATATCAGAAACAAGAAAGCCTCCCCTTTAAAATATGGTTTACGAAATAACAAGAGCTTCTACCCAAATTCCAGGCTTGGGACGTAAGTAGGAATACAATAAAGTTGTTTAAAGTCGGCCTCTAGCCGTGGTGGTGTCAGCTTAGTACTGTTGAGAACCCTCAACACTCGTTTATGTCAACAGGCATTAACAGCTCTCAGGCAGGATTAAGTGCTTTCACTTCTGGCCCCCACCATTCCAACCCAATTGCAGGGTGCTACGGACTGGGCTGTGGGCACACCTGGAGGAACACCATGTTCATCCCCGGGGAAGCAGAACAGCTCTGCTATCCAACACTGCAGCGCTTGCGTCCTTAAAAAAAAACACAAGCCTTCCGATGTAGAAAAGTGGGGCTCTGCACTGTCATGCTCGCCCCCCTTCTGACAGTCCTGATCTAAAACAATAGGTGCAAACATATTTTTTAATGCAAAAACATATCCTCCCCAACATAAGGACCAATGGAAAACACTTCCCATGGAGGGGGGAGCTAAAGAAGGAATCGGGGGGGGGGGCTTTCCCAGCCTGAAATGCAGTTGCTTCCCAGGTTCTGACGCTGTAACTGCTGGTCTGGGCTCCCAACTATTTCAAAACTATGCATCCCAGGCCTCTCAGAGACCTTGCCTAGACACCGCTACCAAATTTCTTGGCATAACAGAGATCAAAGTGCTTTACAACATCTGCTTACGCTCCCTTTGTGCTCCAATTCAAAGATGCTGGTCTAAATCGCTCTCAAAGCCTCTATTTAGTGTACAGTTTGACACAACTTTAAAGTGCACGTAAGTAAAACCCTACAAAAATAAAAAATCTTGACTGAAGAGTCTGTAACAGGAAAATAACCAAATCAGAGATTAAAAAGAAAAAAAAAGGGGGGGGGCCAAAAAAAACCCCAGTCAACCCTTGGCTGAAGATCCAAGGGAAGCAATGGATTTTAAACATGCAAGAGAAAACAATCTCTTTTTATTATGGAAAATAAAACTCATGAGTTGACTAAAGAGTGTGAAATCAAATGTCAGTCAAGCAAAAGAGAATGATGCAGTGGCATTACTTCATTCCTTCCCGTTTCATAAAGAAAATGTAAATATAGAGAATTTAATTTCTGAATAGAGACATGTTCTTTTTATTGAAATGTTAAGCAGGGATTAAAGATACAATAGGTTATAACTCAATCCTTAGTTATGTCTGATTTTCTTGAAGCGTCATGGGATAGTTTGGCATGAGCATTTTTTTTTCTCGGTTACCTCCTCAAAATCAGGTTCCTTTAATCATACACAGTTTTTGTCACTCAAAATAAATTCAGTTTATTACTGTCTTTTTAATGCGACTTGAAGTACAGTTGAACAATACTCAGAAATAGTGAAAATCACAGCTCTGAATTGCTAAATGACATGTTCTCACAAAAGATCCAAGGGTGCCAGAGGCCACATATTCAAAGTCCTAATATTAAAGATAGGCATCTTAGTCATATGAGTCTTTATAGAGCTTAGTTTTCTTTCTCTGAGAAAATATTCTCAGAGGCAAAGTTATACCCTAATGCAACATCAGACATAATACGAGCCTTTTCTGTAAAAACCTGTGTATCTGAGCAGGATTTCAGGCCTGCACTGAGTTTGTATTGCTTGTCTGGCTGGTCCTGACAAATGGTACCACCAACCATTTGTGTGCCTCCAACCCAAGTAAACACATCAACAAACGAAGTAGAAAATAGCTCCGGCGAGTTTGCTGGTACCGCAGAACATCAAACAAATCGCCCGCTTGCTGCAAACATCGACCTGTCACAGCAAATCATTTTTTTTTCCTGTTAAAATGGTCATGCAAAACACACTTTGCAATATTTCATGAGCACATCCAGGCCAGACAAAAGATGGGGGCACGGATTGAATATGGAGACTTTAATTAACTTGTCGCAGTAAGAGGAGAAGGGCTGTTGCTCCGAGACTCAGTGGGTGCAGTCCCTCTCTCAAGCTCCCAACGCAGCAAGCCAACGTGCTCCCACAGAATGGGGGGCTGTGATTAAACAAGCCACCTTCCAGTTTTTTGGTTTTTGTTTTCACTTTGGCAGCACCAGGCGCGCACAGACCCCACAGATCACCCGGCAACTTCATCTGGGCTCCACATGAGCAGGGGGAGATGTTCCCGTGCTCACCCCAGCTGCTCCAGCCCGGGATCCAGTACCGGCTCCCGCTGGCCTCCATCACAGACTGGTGCAGTGGTGGGTGAGTGTGTCTGTCCAGGTCTCTGCGTAGGGCTGGTTTTATTTTACAGCTTCATCCACAACCCTGTAAACTGGCTCCTGGAAAAACTTTCCATGAGGGAATTGTCCAACCCTGAAAACGGAACTGCAACTCGCACTCCAACCTTGCCGTTCCAATGGGAAATGAAGATTAGAGAAAGGTTTTCGGTTTCAGATGGCGATCCAGAGTAAATGAACACAAGGCTGAGTATTTGTGCCTCAGATCAACCTCCCCCCAGTCCCTGGTGGGACATACAACAGGTATGCAGCCAAACACCGCTCCTGTTAAGAATGTCATCTGCACAGAACTGCCCCGTCAGGTACACAAGAAAGGTTCAGGACCTTTAATGTCATCCGACAAACACCTGCCAGCATAATTCCCTCTGCAAAGAGACTCTCAGGAGCACCATGCGGTGCTTCCTCAGAGGGATGTACTTATCAGGCAGGTGAAGAGACCCCCAGGACCTCTCACGCCGACCACCATGGGTCCCCCCTGCCTCCCATACCCACCCACCAGCTTTAAGGAGACAGAAGCACGGCAGGACACTGCTAACCCTGGTCTGGCTGCACCTACAGAAGAGGGGTAGAGAGATGCTGCAAGAAAATTTAAGCCTCTCTTTGCTGAGCCCATGCCAGGCAGCAGCCTTGCTGGGACAGCCCTGTGCCAGGAGCCACCATGGAGCCCCAGCCCTGCACCATAAGCCACCATGAGCCAGCGCGGAGCCCCAGCCCTGCACTGGGAGCCAGCGCGGAGCCCCAGCCCTGCGCTTCCCACCACAGTCGCCTGCCCCTGGACACAGCAGCTTTCTAGGAGCTTTAACAGTTACTGTTAAAGACTGTTTCTTGTCATTGGCTTCAGTAAGCAGCTATGTTCAACTTAAATCTTGAAAAGTTCCAACCTCAGCATCATCCACTCCCAAACCTGGCACATTTGTGAACAATTCCCAAATTCAATGGTTTCCAAAAGTCAAGCCTCATAGTTACTACCTTTGGGCTCAGAAATCCTGTTAGTGAACTGAAGGCATTTGCAGGCAAAAATACCTTCTGTGACTACCACTTTCTGGTACTTCAGTTATTGCTGAAGTGGCTAAAATCAAACAAAACTCCTGTATATGTCCTACAAAGGATTGGAGCCGTTTAGCAGAGTAGGCAGCTACTTGGTGGCTTCATGATTACACCGCATTATTTGCAGATACTTTTCTCTGAAAATTAATCTTTAACTACACTAACAGTGAAAATGTTCAATAGGAAATTGCTGTCACAGGTGCGTCATTATGAACACACAATTTTGTGATCAGAATTCAGGTGGTTCTCAAGAGTTAAACGACTTTTATTATTCCACTCTATTGAGTGAAAGATAGGAGATGTCAAAAGGACAGCGGAGTAGTCAATCTGAGTAAAGCCTCAGTAAGGAACCGGAAAACCCATACATCCCAAAATTGTAAATGTGTGTACAAAGAAAACAAAAAATAGCTCGCAATAGTTCTTTGAAAGACATAGATAGCCAGGAGGAAAACCAAAGCTCCCCTCGCATCAGTAACATGTCTCTTCTAATGGTCAGGAGCACTTGCCTTGAGTATTTCCCTGCAAGTAAGAAAAACATGGAACATTCTCATCTCTATGCTAGAGGTTAGATCTAAACTACTATAATTACTAGCCCCTGACAAAGAGAACAGAATCACCAAGCTAGTATTTAGAAGGTAATAAATACACATAGAGACCCAGAAATAGTTGAACAGCATATGACCTATTACATCACCTATCAAAGACATGCAACTAAATATCCAAAGAGAAAAGGACGGTCAACTTAGACACATTTCAGGTGTTGAAAATCCAGAGTAATCCTTTGGCTGTAAGCACAGTTCTAATACGCTGTTCTAAGGACAATACTAAAAATAATCTTCAGCTTTACTTGCCACATTTTGTGAAATACTGGAAATTACAGACAAAGTAACACAGGTGGAAAACAACACCCAAAATTTTGAATAAGACGATCCTATTTTCAGTTGCTTTTCTTTTTTGAAAAACAAGCTAAAAACTTCAGAAAAAGTTATTTGACGATTTCCCAGCAAGTTGTTAGACAGAAATAATTTGCCCATGTGATGCATTCTTCTTCAACTCTTTTGATGTGAACCAGTTGGACCTGTGCAGCCAAAAGACCTGTGCACCTCCAGCAGTAACAGAACCATATGAAGAAAGAGCACATACTCCATCAGTCACATTAACAACACATTTACGTCCTGTCACGTCCCCCTCACCCCATCCAAGTTTATTCTCACACTAGAATCCAGAGCATAAAATACGAGAGAATCTCTGCCTCAGCACCAGCTTTTCTCTTTACCTTTAAACTTAGCAAATACAAGACAGAACTGAGCCTCAAAAAGCTCTCGGCGTACACGTGTTCACACATCTGTTTGGAGTTTGTCTGAGGAATGCTCTGAAGGCTGTTTGCATTGGGCAGTCTTTAGCCAAAGGATGCTAAAATGAATGGGATTTCTCCTGTGACTGATGTTTAGTTACCAGGACCCTGGTCCTTCTACTCTCCAGTGCCTGAGAGCGCTGCGGCAGCATCGGCAGGACAGGTAACATTTGCAGACAGCGAACACACTTCAGTTGCTCTTGTTCCAGGGTTCGCCGCTGTGACAGATTAACTCTTACTGTAGTTGGCAGCCATATGGAATTCAAAAGAAATGTAAAGGAAAGAACGCCTTGTGTATCGAGAGTGTTTCTGCATCTTCGGCAGAAATCTTCAAACCTGCCTTTTAGTGTATGTGACAGTTCTCTAACTAGGCCACTCATTTTAATATGTTTTCACATAACTAACACTAACTAGAAATTATGTAAAGCTCAGCTCTTCCGAATGCATGTAACATCAAAAATGTGTCAGGTAGTTCAACAACAATCTGTTAGGAATAGCAGAATCTATATATAGTTTAATATCTCCTGAGCTCAGATGCATATTAGCAGCCTGTTTTAGCTGTAACTACCACAGGATTTATCATACTGTCGTCAGAAAGTTTGCCCACTCTTTACATATTTGGAATTTTATCTGCTCTCTGATATGATGTTCAGGCAACACTGGATTTTATACACAGTGTACACTGCATCACACTTAACAATGCAAGCTGCTATAGTATGGCCTATTTCAAAGTTTAAAGAGCAAAACGTTACACATTCAGAAATGAATACTGACTTGACTTGGACTATTTTCACAGGACATCACTGCATAAATCTTGGAGCTGATTTACAGAGACATCCCTTCCACACAGCACCTATCAAAACCAACCAAAACATAAGCCTGCTTTGGTCCACACTGTTTATATTAATTTCCAGTTTGCATCACAAAAATAGATGATCTGTAATCATGGCCTGTCAACTTGGTTCAACAAAATGCATGTTTCTTTTAGCTTGTGTATACCTCCAGCATCTCTGTATACTGGTTTAATAAAACAGCAGTTAATCTGAATAAGAATGTTACCTTTCTGTCTCAAAATATTATACCCAAGTTTCGGGAATGCTTAATTTTAGAACCTATATGGATGATGAATGACACAAATATTTACAAGTTTCAAAATAAATTAAACTGGGCGGGGGTGGGTGGGAATACTTTGCAACTAGAGCTGTTTCATCTTCCTCACAGAGCTCCAGTCTGTGTTTTGGCAGGTACACACATCCCCTCCATGCAAAACCTCCTTTCCCTCGACACCATAATTTCCTGCACACTTTGAGACAGAAGATGAATGTTTATTGTAAAGCATGACCGTGATTAAGCTTTCAGTGCATTCTTCATCTGTAGTCCAGCTGGTAGAACATCTCCACTGCTCCTCTCTGCTCTGAGGAAGAAGTCTCTAGATGTTTAGAGTTTTGCAGAAAGGTGTTGGATTAAAAAGCTCAAAAGACCCTACGAAACTGAGGATCTCTGTGTGCTGCCCCTTAAGGGATAAAAAGTGAATAGTGATGTGACTCTGCCCAATCTCAGCAATTGTCTTTTACAGAAAAAAAGCATTAAAGGAAATTGAGCTTTACTTGTTCGTTATGTTTTGATATTTATTTCATAGTTGACCAAACTGCTTCTCTGAACTTTACAAACCAGTGAAATATGGTTTTATAAAGATGAAAACAAATACTTACACTTTTACCGCCTCTCACTAAAATCCTCTGAAACAGGCGCCACAGCTACATTCCCTCATGCAAAACTCAGCAAAGCACAAGGAAGCTCTGTTTCTTTTCATGCCAGTATTTACCCTACCACACCACAAACAGAACAACTTTTACAAACAACTGGTAGCGCTCAACTCTCCCGTGCACTCATCACAGGGTGGCAGTAAGGAGTATTAAAGGCAGGGTGGACCTATTTAATTATTTCAAGAAGCACAGGAGAAACAAGTCCCAGTTACAAGTCCCGGTCCAAGTTCTCAAGAAATTAGCTCATCATCCCGTCTCCCTGAATTACAAGCCTTTTACAGTCTCACACAAGTGGATTACAAATTGCACTGAAACATCAGTTTTCAAAAGCTGCATGTTTTTTAACCTGTGCTGCCCAAATATCAACCATCTACCCAGCTGTCTACACTGAGGACAAAGGGTACCCAAGAGCAAAGTGTCTCTGCTATCTCTGTGTGTCCAGCAAAACTGAAGTCCCTTCTCAAAAATCTCTCAAGTAGCTGCACATTCTCAACTTCAAATGGTTTTCTTCTAACAGTTGTGCCTGTCACACACTCTCTTTTCTCCTGCTGGTTTGGCATCCTTGCCAATTTCCACAGAGTCATGGGATGGGTGGCATTGGAAGGGACCCCTGGATCTGTAGCCCAGCACCCTGCTCAAGCCAGGGCAGCTGCAGCGTGTTGCTCAGGACTGCGTACAGTCAGGTTTGGAATACTGCCAAGGTAATCTCCATCACCTCCCTGACAACCCGTCCCAGCATTCTGTAACCCTTGTAGATAAACAGGTCTTTCTTTCGCATTTAAATGGATTTCCTTGTGTTCTATTTTGTGCCCATTGCCTCCTGTTCTGTCCCTGGGCACCACTGGCTCTGCCTTCTTTAGTCCCATTTGTGAGGTATTTATACACACTGGTAAGATCCTTGGAGCCTTCTCTGCTCCAGATGGGACGGTCTCATTTCTTGGAGCCTCTCCCCATGCATCAGACACTCCAATCCTTTAACCAACACCACAGCCCTTTGCTGGACTCATTCCACTAAGTTCATGTGTCTCCTGTACTGGGCACCTCAGCATTGGACAAAGCCCTGCAGGATAAGTCTCACCGCTGCACAAGAGTGGGTAAGGCTCACCTCCCTCAGCCCTCTGGCGATACCAGTGACTGCCTTTGCCACAAGGGCATGTTGCTGGTTTACAGTTGTCTTGTCCCCCAGGACCCTCAGGCGCTTTTCTGCACAGCTGCTCTCCACCTGGCCAGCCCCCAGCAGGTACTGGGGCAGGGGGTTACTCCTCCCCAGATGCAGAATGCTGCCAAGCGCCATAAATATGCTGGCCTGTTTCTCTAGGCTGGTGAGGTCCCTCTGAATGGTAGCAAAACCATCTGGTGTACCAACCCCTTCTCTCAGATCTGTATCTCACAGCTTTCACCTTCTGAATTTGGAAGCTAAAGAAAAATTAGATGCACAAACTAGAGGGACATTCTCTTAAAGAAACGTAAATCTGTAGTTTGTATCTCAACAAATTTCCCTTCCACACTACCAGAATGTCTTTCACAGAAACGGAAGATTTCCTTAAGGTTAAATTCACTTGTATAACCACCCAACTAGAGTGTAATCACTAGCATAAGATTATGCTGAGAAGTATCCCTTCAGGTCTAGCTTCCATCTGGGATTTTTGATTTTCATTTTCCAGTTGTCTGCAGAAGGAATATCTGTTATACACAAACACGACATACATCTAGCAACACCCAGTTATTCAACTAACAGACTTCTGCTTTGCAGGGAAAGAGGTTAGTGGCAATCAATATTTACTTTATGACTGTCTACAGCATTCTCTATGCAGAACACAGACTATCAGACACGCGTTCTTGTTCCTCAATTAAGCTCTATGAACTACTCCTTTAAAAAACAGACAACTTAAAATTTCACCCATCCAGTCTTGATTTTCCCTCCCCCTCACTCCTGCCCTATTGCTAGCATCTGCTAAAGTGGTCAAATATTTCCTTTCCTGATGCTTCCCAACTTCACAAACTCCTACTGTCTGTAATCTCCAGCTACTTTCCTTACATTTGCAGCCATGCATTGCTACACATGTTCAGGCCTTACTTTTTAAGCTATCAGTTTATGCATGGATGTCTTGCAAAAAAGTTTCCACATTTGCACCCATCTGCTAAAGGGTCTACACTTACCAAGCTGGAGGTTTTCCTCCTTGTACAAGCATATACCCAAAGCTGCGGTACAGCAACATTGCAACACAACCTAAATGGACACTGGGGCAGCCCAAATCCCACTCCATAGCAGAAAGTCCTATTTAATAAGCCAGAGAAAAATTTCTCATTTAGGCAACCCATAACAGACAGCAGGATCACCAAATCACAAGTGTTTCCAGCAATACTGTAGAACTTGCAGCAGGAGTAAGCTACTGTGCTAGAATGCAGTCAACTTTTCAAAACCACTATTGCCTACAAAGTTTCTTCTCTTTTTTTCACACTGCCTTGTGTGGTTGCATAAAATCCTTCTGTGAAACTGAATCTAACACCCCTTCCATCCACCCGTTAATTAAGGAAAAACAGAAAATGTGGAAAGATTGCATTATGTTAAAGCAGAATGCACCCGTTGTATAAGAGCCTTTGGAGAATTTCCAACTCTATTGAAACTTCCCTCTTCAGAGGAAGGGGGGGGGGGGGGGGGGGGGGAAGGGGGTCAGAAAAGGCCTAAATTACCTTTCTGATTATGGAAAAGCTTTACACAATTCACATCACACATTTGAAAAAAAAAAAAAATCCTCAGAAGCTAAGCGAGGTTTCACAGGAGCCTGAAGCACTGTGAATTCATGAAAAATGAATTTAATCGTCAAAGCTGAGTCTAGGAAGAACTGTTCTACATAACAAAAAAGTTCTCAGCTGCATTATTAAAATCATTGCTTAAAAGATCAATTTATTTCAAAGGGTTGGCTCCCTGCATTAGAAGTTATCAAAGACACATGACCTAAAAGGAGTCTTTATCAAGCACAGTACCTGTCTGATATAACCACAACTGTGTTATAATTGCAACACTTATGATCATTTTATGTATTTGTGGTTTTATTTTTATCTAAATGTAGACATAAGATGGCTGCAAAGCCTGTTAAAGACAGAAAATGACAGGACTGATAATACCAATGAGCGACTTGCCTAACTGTAATCATGTTCATATTTCTTTAAACTTTTGATACAAACCATTAGATTCCATTTAGTCCCCGTTCTAAGCCAAAAACTGTAACATGAAGCACACAAAATAAACTGTACATACCTAACAGCTTTAACCAAAATACACTCTTCAGCGGATTCAGGTAGGTTCCAGAAGACTAAGACCAAACATGAAGGTAGATCTGAAAGTGAAATATCACTCCTCCCCTTACCAGCAACAATTTCTCCCCCACATCGGAAGAAGCCTATGCTACATATGCCATACGTTCTGCACAATCCTTGTGCAAGAATGAGAATAATTAAGACTGAAGCCGATTCCTACACCTCTTCTCAGAAAGCATACAGAAAATCAAAGAATCAGAAGGTGTAAGTGCTTTGCTTCTCAGTACCACACTGCTTTCCCCCCTCACTTTTCATGTCCTGCTGATAAAAGGTCAAATTCAAAAACGAAAAAGAAAAAAGGAAAAAAAAAAAAAAAGAGAAAGAGGGGGAAAGAGCCAAATTTAAACAACTATGCCCAACTGGAGGAAGAAATAAATGTACCACTAAAGGAAATACTATTTTTTTTCCCCCTCCTTGACTCGACCATAAGAAGATTAATGTAGATATTTGTCCTATGGATCCTGCTTATATGTAACCTACATGACCAAGAAATGCAATCTTATTTTGTAAGACCATACTGCCTTACAGTATCTACCATGTTTTCTGACTCTGCTTAAAAATAGTCACCACTCAATATGATTTATGTCTCCCCAGTTTTCTGTCTTTTAAAAGCACATCCAGCTACTAAGGCACTCGACAATGGCCTGCCCAGCGCCTTTAATATCCCACCGTCTGCATTTGCCTTTGCTGAAAAGACTGAGAGTCTACTATTTGTGAAATACTTTGATATAAATCTTTACAATGAGGTTTTGGACCTATAAATAGCAGAAGACCTCCCCTTGCTGCTTTGCTAACTGCGCTATCGCTTCCCAGTAACTATGGGAAACCAGATGAAATCTGAACTCATTCATCAAAACACAGAAAATACTCCTCCTCTCAGTTAGAGAGATTGTGCTTGTAGTATCTAATGTGCTTGGTAAACAAAATGTCATTTCCCCCTTTTACAACGTTAGATCATTTATTACACCTGCTGATAGCAAGCCAAAAACAAGAAGAAAAAAAAAAAAAACAGCTGCCCAATAATGACAATAAAAAAGAAGTCTCTTTCTCCTTCCATTTAGGAAACATCAGCATTGCTGAAATGGAGTAACAAGCGTTTGCCACAACAAGCCCTGCTATATATGTTGTTTAACGGGGAGTAACTATTAAGATGAAGTTTCCAATACAATACAACGTGCAATAATCTGGTTTTAAAATAGAAAAGGTATATACCTGAAATGTTTGATAAATTTAAGGTTATTAATTTGGAAACGTGTGCACAAATCTCTTTATTTTGGTATTTCCATTTCTTAATAATTAGCTACCACCAAAATGCTAGGAATGCAACAATGACAGGAGACAGCAAAGTTTTTACAGAATGTGGTTTTAATTGCAATATAGGCTCTCAAATAAGTATGCAGATCTAAACATGGAAATGACAAGTGTGTTAATATCTAGTCATTTATAAAAAAAAAACCCACCTAAGTTTGTACTGAACACCTGCATCTTCTCCAAATACTACCAGTCTGTTTCTCCTGGTTCCCTGGTAGCTACTCTCTGAATTGGAAAGTTCCAATAAAGGCTGCCTTGATTTCAACATCTGTTATCCAATTTTGCTAGCCATAATAATTGCAGTCATGCTCCAAAAATAACAAGGAAAAATGTAAGGCTAACTCCCCATCTTCACTGTGCTACTACTATGAAATACATTGCTTGGATAAGCCACTACAGACAGTGCAGTACCTTCTGTCGTGAAATACTATGGCGTAAACTAGAAACTTAAATAAACAGCTGGACTATAAAGACTTCCAGTTAAGCACAGAGAGTGCTTGAATGCTTCAGATTCACTCCTTCACTGCTCAGTGACTAAGAGTAGCAATTGCAACCAAAGGGCCAGTGATATTTTCTGCAGGGTTGGCTGTGAATATCCAGCTTTACGTTCAGGAAGAGGAAAGCCTTTCATCTCCCATCTCAGCATTTAATTTATGAAGGCTGATGCAACAACCATTCAAGGTTATGCATAAATCTGGTTTCAAGATAAATGATGTCTTTGTTCAATTTAACCTCAGTATTCAACCGGGAATCACAAAACTTAAAATTTATGCAAGACCACACGTAGCCCAAGTAAACAACTCACCTTGAATTTCACCAGCTCTTGAAACACAAAGACCATTCCATAACCTATTTTTTGCAGCCAGGAGTTTTCACATGGAAGTTGGAGACAATCGGGCTTGAGGCTAATAAATCTTTCACAATTTATAACAACTTTGCAAGAAAGTGGAAGACAGAGCAGACGACTTAGTTAGCAAGACTCGGTTTGGAGACAGATTGTATAACGCAGTCCTCATCATACTTGCACAATAGTTTATTACACACCTGTTACACATACTAAGTATGGCCAAGAAGGAAAAACAAGCCAAGTAAAATTACTATGCTTGTTGCTGTTGTGGATGTCATGATGTGATGGGAAGACAAAAACATAGCAGACATAGCAAACTAAAATGTATAAAACCAGACCAATGGCAACTAGGTTGTTAGTACATCCTGGATTTGTTTCTCACACAGTTGCACTTGGCTCAAGATTTATGAAACTGTGTAAGTAAAGTAAAGGAAAAAATCACTTGGAAAAAAAGCATTTTCATTGACAGATCAGTCCTACAGTAGCGAGCATCATTCTTACATGAGTACACCCAAGCTATGTGGTTAGAAAAACAAACAGCGCATATTTGTAGCTTGTACAAGGAGCTGAGCTTTGTGTATCACTAGGAAATTATTAAGCCCCAGCAATTTTTACCTCCAGAGGGGAGTATCAGCCTTATCTGTGGGTTCAGCAGTGTTTCTTTTTATTTGCTGCTTGTCACAATTACAAACTTTCAGTAAGGAACTGGACCACTCGTGGTAATTTAGTACCAGATACAGATCTGTGAAGCCAGATGGCAGCTCGCATTCTAACAGCTACAAATTGCTACATTGGCATAGGAAATCAAGATAGTTATCAATTCACTACTCCTATTCCAGGTTTCCAATTCCTTCTCTATTTCTGTCTTAACTATTTAAGCCAACCTAGACCAACATCTTAGCCCATGGCTGCCAACTTTCACAGCTCAAGCTAGGGCCAAATGCAGTGATCTACGTAAGGACGGCTGTTTCAGACAATCCGAAAACGCGCTGAACACGTACTGCTGCCACTTGTAACTGGTTTGTACGCCATAGGATACTCTGTCATTTCAACTACAGTCACCAATTCAGCCTATGAATGTAAACGTTTTGTCCATCATACATACTAATGACTTGGAAAGGTTTCTGCTTCAGTAACCTTCATGTTTCTACTATCCCCAAAATAATTTTCTAAGACATTCAATGTTTCACATCGAATGCACAAATATAAGAACCGATGCCACCGTCTGTGACAAAATCTCCCATTATTTCATTGCAGCTACTATTTAGCTGAAAAACATATCTGCTGAAATTTGACCAAGTCTGATGACCTCTTCCAGCAATCAATAATCAAGGTAGAAGGAAAAGGTGGCTTGTTTGACCTTTCAAAAGTGTATCAACTCTGTTTGGCCAGGTCAGCTTTTAAAAAGCTATTTTGGTTTCCAACGCTTAGACTTGTTGCACAGATTGGACATGTCTGTGCAGTGTCTGCATTAGTCTCTTTAAATGCTCCACTAAGCAGGACAAGCTCAGAGGAGGAAATGAATTCACAACAGGAGATCCTCTAGTTGATTAACTTCACCCTCAGTGGTGGATGTCAGTCATGTTAATTGGAATCAATACACAGCAGTTAAGGGGGCACAGCGATAATCAGGCAGGGCAGGGACAGGCCCATCAGTTCTTAAAATAAGCTATCTGTTAACGACTTACAGTGGCATGTGACAAACCTTCCCTCCAAAGGAATGCAAAGCATCTCCAAAATTCCAATTTAACACACAAATAAAGATAATTTGGCAACACTTAGCTTACAATCTAGTAATAAAGGAAACAGTCATTATGAATTAAATCAATGTTAAATTGATCAAAGTAGTAAAATGAAAAATTAGGCTCCCAGAAACACTTATAGGAAATCTTTGGTCCAGCTTTTACACAGAATAAAAATGGAAGCTGAGGTCTTGAAATCCTGTCATAGGTAATTTTAATTATGCCTGGCTGCAACTTCATTGTACACCTAAAGCTGAAAGTCAATGCAGTTTCAAAAGTGGTAACACATCACAAGAAGAAAAGGGAATAAAAACCCCAAAGATTTTCTACTCTGTATATGAGAAATCACTAGGGACACCCATTTAGAACAGCCACATCCTAAGCATCTCCTTCTCTGTTCCATCTACAGTCTAGCACCATGCCTTCCTCCCACTCCGCAATCCAGCACGCTATCCTGATCTGCAAGGCCAAGACTTAAGTCTGACACACGGGTTGTTGGAACAAGACTCATCTTAAGTGTTACGCCATACACAGAAAAACTTCTCGGATGGATGTCACCAAACATTCCTGAAGAAAAATACAGTCCTGCCTGGAGCACCATGAGTTAACCTTCCTTGCCACAAGGTCTGGGGTCTGGTACTGGCACACAGGTATGAAACACCCAATCTCAACCCCTGCTGCACATGTTGACGTTGAGAAGTCTGTTTCAATACAATAGTAAGACAAATAATCCACCTGTAAGAAAATGTATTGTCATTTATTTTAGAACACAAAATACCACTGAATTTCAGCTTCACAGGACAATTTTTTATTAGCCCTTTAAACACAATGCAATACAAAAAGGAGCAAATTAACCTTTGGCCAAAGGCTTTTGTATCTTGCCTCTAGTCCTTTAGGGAGTGAAATGAATGCCAGATGTTTTATTGCAATGTCTTCATACTCTAACTACAGCAAATATCTCCAAGGCAGGATCAGGGTATTTTATTTGTTATTACAAAGGCATCAAATCATATTTAACAGATTTATATAAAATCTGTAGCCATCTACATTCCATCATCCTTCCCATTAAACTTAACCTAGCCTAACGAATTAGGTGCACAGATTAAGATCACAGGTTTTTTCCTCCTTGGACCTACACAAAGTCTTTGTGAAATCTGGTTAAGCGCTTCAAGGTGGGAGGTTTTCTGTTAGCCTCCTTAGCCATTATACAGTGTAACAAAAGGAAAGGAAATAAAGGCATCCTATACTTCACTGTCGCTATCAACTGGTCATCCCCTCCGCAAATAAACATGTTTTAGAGTCCAAAGTTGTTAAAAGAACTCTGAAGTCAAGAAAATCAACTATTTCCCCTTTAAAATCTCAGCTCTGCCTTCTGGGTTTCTGCTGTCTGTCAGTGCTAAAATATCAACCCTGCCATGCAGCGGGTCACTCCTGCCACTGTGGACGACAGTATCACGCCATCCACCACAAGCTCCCTAGGATATCAAGGGAAGGATAGACATTCAGTTTGCTAATGCAGAGAAAGCGGCTTTCTCAAGCTACCAGGCTCAAAGCTGTGTGCACGCTGCAATGAAACCTTGTTTTAAATTAATTACAAAGAGATTACTGATCTCACTCTGCAGCCTGAGAACTCTAAAAGCATCATCTCCCAGTTCACTGGGGTTAGGCATCAATTGTCTCCTCTTTCTCTAAAACTACCTATCAGAATAAGTAGCCTTCGGAGATAAACCCAGCGCATGTGAAAGCCATTCCAACCAACTGAAGGTTCTCAAGCCTATTCTTTGGAATTAAACTTCCTTCACCACTTTATGAAAAGCATCAGATCTATTGTTGAGGTTTTTGGGGTTTGTTTTTTTAAAATTATAATATTTCTTTAATTTTTGGTGCCAGTGTGTTTTTCTGAAAATGGCTCTATCTTCAGTAAGAATGTGAACACAAATGCGCCGGCTCAGCACCCATGAGGACTTCCTCAGAAAAGGGTTTCCATTCCTACCTTACACCAAGTGCTCTGGACAGAATAACCCACTACACGATCTAGTGAAAGCCCATACTCTCTTGACTTTCAGTTTCTTTGTCTACAAAAACACTAAAACTACCACACCCGACTGAATAATTTTTTAAAGTTTATGATCTTCAAAAGAAATGTACTTAATACATATCTTACCAAAAAAGGTCTGTCCACACAACAGTAATATCTGAACGCAAACCAGACATTACAGCACTGTCTTTCTTTGAGCAGCTAGCTTAATTTTATTCACGTTCCCACAACAAGTACCTCAACAACAGACACACTCATCACTTGCCAAGGGAAGACTCAGATGTCAAACCAAGAGACGTGCCTATACAGGCTATATAATAGCGCTGAATGTACAGGGTATAATATACCAACGCTGACTTGATTTCATCACCTCACTACAGTCCTAAAATTCCAGCAAACAAAGCAGATAGTTGGATACTTCTCAAGATTGCTGTTAAGTTACTGGCATTGCTGGTATGACTTTTTCCCTAGTTAAATGAAATACAAATGAAGAAATATTGGCTTCAGCAAATCATCCATTTTTGCACAAAATTCATACGGGAGAGTCTCAATATTCACACTACTTACTCCATCCTTTCAGTTTAATAACTGCCCTCATCAACTAGTAGAAGTGATCTGGTAAGTTAAAGTAGCCTGGCTGATGCTGTTAGCACTCCTTCGGGTAAAAAGAACAGTAACAACAAAAAAAGTATCCTTTCTTCCTATAGAAAGTTAATTTATTTTCTTGTATTTGCCTAATTTAAAATCTTAATATCTTAGAATCATTAAATCATTTAGGTTGGAAAAGACCTTTAAGATGGCACTCAGGATGATCTGCCCTGTAACTTTTCATGGCACCAAAGTCAGGCTGACAGGCCTGTAGCTCCCCAGATCCTTCAGGGAAAAAAAATACTTTCAGGCATTTCACTCTAGTAAGACCACATGCAAAACACTACATTACATCCTGTACCCTTTTTCTTTATCCCAGGAACAGGCAAAGCAAAGGACGACAATGAAGTGCAGTATGAAAATTGAAGTAGTGTGCTCTATGGTGAACATGTTGAAATCCCTACAGCAGTTATGCTGGCCAGATATAATCCTGGATGCAATTGGTACTCTATAGGCTGGTAAAAGAATCAAACGCCTTCACTTGAAAACATCTGTCTGCTCCTGTGCTAACTACTGGTGGCCACACATTTTCAAGCTGCAGAACCCACTGAATATCCATTTACATACTTCTGTGCCCAAACGTAGGCCCCCTGCCCCTCCCATGTTATTTTCTGAAAGGGCAGTCACTGCCAATACAAGTCAAACGAACTTGATATAAACTGAGTAACTCAAGAATATTTGTACGAATGAGGGTTAAACCTCCACTGAAGTCCTTAGACCCATGCCAATTCAAGCATCAAATTAACAGAAAAAAATAGAAAAGACCCTTTTTTTCCAATGGTTTTACATTAATAGTTCCAAACAATATCAGTTCAGCTAGAAACAGAGAACAAGGACGTAGTCTTGACACAGCACAGCAGTACAGATGAGTTGAATATGATATACTGTCAAATTTAATAGCTTCAGAAATAACAAATTAGAGACATAATTGGAATTTCAGATAGCTTCTGAAGCAATGCTCTTTTAAAACAAATCAAGACTAAGGGAATGTTCTGGCATTTTACTCCTCAACTTGGAATACTTGGATGAAAGAAAACATGAAACATAACATTTGTATATTTTGAGTATAGCATGTTTTTTTGTATTATTTTCATCCTTTTATCGCAATTCATTTCTAGAAGAGATATTTGAACTTAAGGGATAATTGTCAACTTAACAAAAAATGGTAAGGATTCTGGTTTCACAATCACAAATGGTTTCCATCACTTGTGTCTTGTTTTGACAGCATATGCATTCTTATATTAGCTGTATCATACCTCTATGTTTTGTATCTAAACCTTATAACTATTTCTATAGTTGCTTTCCATTAATACAAAGCATTTTATTATTACAGCAAGCCCAAGTATGAATGTTTTATGCACAACGAAGACAAGCTGGTTCCAACAAAGTACAGTTTAACCCCAACTGCACAGACCGAGTTTGCCTAGGTCAGCGTTACAGCTCTCGACCACCTGGAGAGATGTGAAGAGACTCATGGGGTAAGCAGTAACATGGCTCCTTGGGACTGGAAGAGTGAGAATTAGCTGTCATTACTGACTGCAAACATTTAAATTACCTTGGGAACTGTTAAATGCCTCTAATTGATGGATGAAGCCTGTTTCTCCCAAGGCTAGGGGCATTTGCACCTCTGGCCTATAATTGCATTGATGTTTCATTCTGCAGGAACTGAGCCTGGTACTGACATTAGGAATCACACAAAAGCATTTAACTGAAAAATTCCTACTCGCAAAACCAACCACTTGAAAAGCACCTGATGAAATAAGCAATGTTTCTTATGAAGTGAATCCATACAGTATGAGCCGTCACTAATGTAAAGTACGTTAAGCATTTAACTAAAAATTGACAAAGTTATTTTAAGTCATTTCACACAGTCAAAAGACTGCAAAGGTGAACAGGGGCAGAGTCCCCTAACAAGAGCACACTTGATCCTGATATCTCCTAGAACATTAAAAGGGCTGATTCTGGCACCATGTGAGTAAACTACCAAACACAACTTAGCGTTGCTGCTGCAAAACGCTATAACCAGGCAGTGTTTCTTCAGAGGTTCCATATAACAGAAGACTACATTTAATTCAAACTAAGGAAGCTGAAAAATCGTGATGTTCCTTTTTTTTTACTCAACAAAATGAACACAGGATTGAGGTCTAAAACTGAAAGGCACAAGAGCCTTCTCATTGAAGCAGTTGATGGGAGGGCTTACTTGAGGACTTTGGGTTTTTTTCCTAATTTATTTCCTTGAGACACAAACCATACTTTTATTGAATACATATGGTTCTCTACTCTTCATTAGAACCTCTAAATGTTATTGTAACAAAAGCAATACAGCTAAACCCAAATATGGTTTTTGTAGTTCTCTGAAATACGTGAGAAAGCAGCTCAAGTATGAAAGCTGCAAAGTACAGGATTACCTGAGATTCAAGCACACACCATTCGCAATCTTACAGATTACAGTGCATCAGCATTACAAAGATCACATGCCCTGAATTTCTTTTTATCTCAGCATTAATGTCAGCTATATATTTTAGTAACAAAGTAAATCAATCAACAGTAAAGTATTGTCAGGATTTCAGGGCTTGTCTGTTGTCTTCATTAAATCCCATCCTTAGCTCTTCTTTTGGGATTATGAAGTTTCAATTATTTTTGCCTTACCCCATATTAAGAGAAGCTAAACACAAACAACATCAACTGATGGTCCAGAATACAACAGACTCAGCCACTCCACACCAGTATCAGGTGTCCTACACCCTCTTTTTCTTCTGTCAAGATGACAAACCAAGTTTTACAGAGAGGAAACTGCAAGGGATAGTGGCCTAAAAAGAAAAAAAAAAAAAGACATACAGGCTTCTCCTCCGTCAGGTAGGTCGTATGAGTTAGACAAAACAGCCTTCAGGGAAGGGTAAGGTACCTCAAAGTAAAAAGCTGAACACGTTTCTCAAACAGGGAATGCAGCAGGAAGAAGTGATGAGGACTAGCAATATTCCATGTAAAAAGCTAATTGTGCCTGCACTGTGAGCTGGTAGGACAGAGACAGAAGAAAAGTAGCAGCAGCTCCTCAAGCTTGTCTAGTCAATGAATCCACAAATGCAGGACATCAGCAGTTAGAACACCAGTCCTAACCTCTGTTAACAATTCTTTATTAAGAACAGGAAAATTGAGAACAATGTGTCTGCAAGATAATAACAGACAGCAGTCAGTCCCCTTCCTGCACCCTGAAGAACTCTCAGGCTGGCTCCTTCATGCTGCAGGACAGTGGGGCTCCAGCGCACGCACACGCCGGGGCTCCAGCGCATGCACCGGAGCTTCAGCCCCTGCAGGGATGTGGGGGCAACACAAAGAGGATGGAGCAGCTGTCTCCCACCAAATTCAGAAATTTTCCTGCCAACACCACGAGGGCTGGGGGGTTCAATACCTGGTACAAAAGAGTGAAGCCAACGGCTGGAAACACAGACTGGAGAACTGTCAGGCAAAAAAGAACCATGCGCATGTGACAAACCCAGTTTCTACATGCTTTGGGTCTGACAAATCCTAGCTTAGACACTGTTTCGTCTCCTGTGGATTAGTGAATCAGACAAATGCTCACCCTGTGACAATGAGATCTAGTTTTGTTATCTCTAAATATTCTCCAAGTCCAGCCAGCCTGAAATAACACATATTAGGGTTGTGTTCCCTTTAACATGCACATTTTCTCTGTGAAAGATGGATTGATGGCAAAAATTGATCCAGAGCATCCTAGGACTACATCTGAAAAGTGTTTAACTCCAATACCAGGATTAGGATCCCTTACAGTCAAGACATGAATGTCTTGTAGGAGCTGCTTGGCCAAAACCACAATAATTATGCATTGTGTTTAAAGAAGGAACTAAAAGAGAAAAATGATGCTATCAAATTACTGATGCACTCATCATCCAGTCAAAACCAGATGCCTCCTCCTTACCTAGATGCAAAGGCCTGAAAGAAGGTTAAAAAAACAAAAAAAGTTTTCAGTGTGGCTTAAGTAGTCACAGAATTCTTGCATGCACATCATTATTTTATTAGCTACAGCTCAACCACAACATTAACTGTTCATGTCTCTACCTGGCTATTCATGACAACGTGCAACTAACGATTAGATTTTACTCTCTGCCTGCTTTCATTTCTGTACTCTGCTCCCACCAATTTAACAACGACAAGTTAGTTAAGAAGCAAGACACAGCAGGCTGAGCTGGACACGAAACAACCATCTACAACACTTTGAACCTGTAACAGAGGAAAATGGCTAAACTAGGTAAGTGTCATTAGAACAGCCCAAAAAGCTATTTTATTTCTTTGAGTTAGATCGTGGTTCTTAAAGCTTACAAATTTGACAAATACGGAACACATGCCCTCTCTCAAACGACTAGCAAATTTGGGCCTCCTAAATAGGAGTAGTGCTCAACAGCTGTATTCATAGAAGTCCCAAACAGCTAAACTCCGGAAAGAGTTGCACCTGCCACAAAGGTGGGCAGGTGCTGTAAGTGACATTAAACCGCTGCTGAATCTAGGAGCCTACTGACAAAGGCAGCTGTTAACTCCAGGGCTTTGAAGCTTTGAAGAACTTTTATATCAAACTGAAATATTTTAAATCAGATGAGTGTTGGTGGTTTTTTGGCAGAAGGCTGGGATATTTTGGTTTTTTGTTGCTTTATTTTAATTTTAATCAGCCTACAATTTATTTTTATTCAAGTACTTTATATATTTATTATTATTTAAAGGTAAAACTACTTGTATTTACAATATATTTGCCTAAGAGTAACAAGCACTTTATTTTGGAAAGATCACCACTATCAACCGCAAAGATTGAGATACAGTGAAAACTGGAAGGGTTCAGCCTTACTACTAATTGAAGTTCTTTAAATAGTTTTCTTACTCCTCCAAACACTTTCCTGGGGCAAGCAGGGGGTGGAATTTCTCATGCGATAAGTACTTCAGTATTGTAAACTTCAGGAAATTGTTACTTCCCTCTCCATTTGATGCCCAACCCTATTAGATATTGCCTTGGACTTCTTGTTTTACAGTACAATCCACTTGCAGCCAAACTGGATACATATGGCATGCAAGAACTAGGGAGAGTATTGCAATGAAAGTTTTGTGTGATGTCTTGCATTGTAAATCTGAATCCCTGACAGTGTTTAAACCTGTGAAATGCAGAGGGAATTTAAATAATGATTCAGTTATGGAAGCAGGTGGTTGTTCAACTTGCTGAATGTTCATCCTGCTGTTAACAGCTTACACATTTATACTACAGTACATGAAACAGTAAAGCACTAGAAAGAATATAAGGTGTTAACAACCACTACAAAATATTTCTGTAAGGTTACATTTCCTCCATTTCCCATCAGCATAAATTCTGACAACAAAACCCAATATTAATCCATGCATTCATTCATCTTTAGCATCTGCTTTTAATTTACACATTAATAGAAAGCAACATTTCATTATTAAGTTTTTCTTATTAGTGATTGAATCAATATTTCTGCCCCTTTGGTAGTGTCAGTTCATTAATTTCCTGAGGCTGATTAAGTTTATTCAGATATTTCAAAACGAGACCATATTCTGTTTAAACAAACAGAAAACACAGAACATGCTGCTTCACAGAGACTTCATGGCACATCTGCATCTCCTTAGTGGAATCACTTCTTCATTAGCAGCATAGCCTTCAGTTCCCATCTAATAGGCTGAGCCACATATAATCCACAAGTAATCACACCGTACTGGTGGGTACTTAAGTACACTCGTATAACCAAAGCCCATTTAATTGGAAAAACCACACAATAGCCATGGTAATAAAACGGTCCATATTCTGACACCCCAAATAATATTCTCTACCCCTTACTGAAATAAACTCTGCAAACTTCCATAGTCATAAAGTCTTTGGTAATACCAAGTAGCACATAAATTTGCAAGCCTTTCAGATAACAAACACACCAAACCACACAGGTTTATATTTATAACACAGTGTAAACACACGGGTGTTCATGCTAATGCATTTTTCATCCAAATCTGAAATTAGCAAAACTATCACAAATAGTGGAGAACAACCCTGACAGCAGCATTCCTTACTAATGCTCAGTGTGTACTGGCAAAAAGTTAACAAATATAAATAATAAAAAAAAAAACCACACCCAAAAAAAAGGCTGACATATTTTGCAGCCAGAAAGACTTTAGGCAGCAGCTTTACACTTAGGGGCACACAGAACCGTGCTGAAAGATATGTTTCATTGACCAAGGAAACTTTTGGGCTACCCCTAAATTCCTCTGCAGTTCCGTGAGTTAGGAAAGAAGTTTAAATACAAATTCACAATGATGAGAGGGACTGAGCACCTGATCCCTTTGGAAATCATTTGCAGCAGTTAGACCTACTGTCTTTTGCTTCTGCCAGAGATTAGAGCCCTGACAGCAAAAATTATCGTGGGAGCACCCCAGAATTCCTTCCACTGCACAAACAACCGGGTTTGCTCAGGTTCTCCGTATGGGCTGACTTTCCACTGAAGCACGGTAGGGAACACACTGGAAGTCCTGCCTCTGCTGAGCCTGGCACGGCAAACAGAAATTGTGATGCCTTAATCAGGATGGCTGAATGCTGAGGGCGGGGTGCGTGGCAGCACAGCAAAGCTGCCTCCCCACGCTGCACAGGAAGCGCAGGAGCTCCCGCAGGCAGGCAGGCCGGCTGGCCTCTTTCCCTCTCATCACAGGCTCTGCTATTAGTAACCTCCCAGGGACAGCCATCAGGTGGACACTGCATTGCATTTGGGAACATGTAGATGCCACGGAGTATTATACTGTGATTATCTATTTACCTCTTTGTAGACAGTTTTTCACCTAGCATTCCATATTCAGGATTTCTGAGGGTTCAGTTTGGTGTGGGTTTTTGTTTGTTTGTTTGTTTGTTCTTAAAGAATTTCCCCAGATATCTAAGTGCAAGTTAAAGTAACAGAATTATTGCAGTTGTTAAGCGAAGTCAAGTGTAAACAATGAACAATATTCTTCAGTAACTTTGAAACCCAGGAAATATATGAAAGGCAGTTTATACAAACAACAGCTTCTGTAGCTGCATAAAGGGAGTGAAACAGCTGACAGAACCGTATCACTTTTGTTCTTTCAAATAATCTGTTTTGACAATGTCACAGTAGAACACATACATTAGTGATTTCTCATTTGTATCAGCTTCACTGGTGGAGAATCAGAGTTAATTTCCTATCTAAAGAAAACCACATGCGTGTTTTACCACTTCCTGCCTTTTGGAAAAGCCCAAGTCCACCTACGATTCCCAGCTCATGAACCAGCTTCACTGTTTCCTTTGGAAGATGACAGGAATCCACTAATGATGTTAATGACTACAAAGTTTTTAAAATTGAGACAATTACCTCTTTCAGTCTCTAAACAGGTAATCAGTTGTGACCAACTTTTCTCAATTTGCTAACAATCAGTAATTCTTAACTAAACATTTAAAAGCATAAGGACTTCATTTAAAAGTTTAAGTAGAATCAGTATAAAACTTAAATGACACCATCTGTTCTTAGCAGACCACATTCTTTAAGTGTTGTAACTAGAAGAGGGCTGTATAGCTCATCAAAAGATAGAAACCTGCGTGCTAAAATTAAGAAAGTCTCTTGAAATTCACATCCAGAAATAATCTGAGGCACCTTCTTAATTATTATCTACCACCAAAAGGCAATGCGTTCATTCATTTAGTGCCTATCACAGATGCCACTGAAGGGGCACAGAAAAATAAATCCCACTGGGATTACAGAGTGAGAAGAAGTACTATAAAGATGTACAGTAATAAGAAATCATGCTTTAACTCCAACTTGTTCTGTAAAATCAGAAAAGGTGTTCAAGGATTTAACTATATGAATATATAGACAATGTTTTAATAAGCTGGTAAGGTTTTCTAATAAGCTACAGTGAAAAGAAAAACATTAAAACAAAGTATTACTCTAAAAGTAAAAACTATTAATTAAGTTCAACATGATTTATTCAAGTTCCATTTTAAAAATTACCTTCATTTTTTAAAAAACAAATGAACGGTTTTCAAGATGACATTATCCTTCATGTTGACATTGCAAAGGGTGAAGGAGTTTTTCACAAAATGAAGACACTTTACAACATCAACCATACGAAGACGGACACACTAAAAATGAAAGTTGGGCACGTTTGTACTGCAATCGTAATACAAAAACATGTGGTGTATTCTATAACATCACAATTTGGTGTTTTGAAAAATCGTCCTGTATAAACCACAGTGAAAATAAACTGCAGCATGTGTCTCACACGAAGCAGTCACAAACTTGCACGCCTCCTCTATTGTGGTGAAAACTCATGTGCACGCACCACAAACAGTTCTGCTTCTACTCATAAAGATTTTACTTAAATGAGTATGGAAGTTTGAGTTCTAATACCAGCTATATGCTTGTTCTTTGTCACACTAGTCAGAGTCACTCTTCCATAATGCAGAGCACTTCCAGGAGAATACCTGGATTCCTTTTCTCTGTAGGATTTCTTTCCTTATTTACCAAATTTGTTGAGGCATGGTTTCAGGTGGAGGTGGGAATAACACAACCACACAAAATCATTCTTTGCTGAAAGTCTTTTAGAAAGACTGCCAAGCAGAGAACATAAACCACCCAGCCCTTACCTGAAATCATCACGCTAAATACTTGAACTCAGGGAGACTTTGCAGCTGATGATAGCACACAATGTCTTTATCAAAAATACAACCCCCTGGCCCATTCTTTCAGTGTTTTAGGGAGAGCTTCTGAACAGAGTAAACCACGTAAATCACAATTTAGGAGGCTGGGGTGAGAGGGGTGGAGATTGCAACCCTCCCACTGGAGCAGCAAAACATTCCTGGGTAGTTTGGGGTGATGGCAGGGCCAGGGGCTGCAGGTGCTGCCTAATTCTAGAGGCTCGGGAGGCACGTCGTTTTATAAACCTTTGCTCTCACTCTGTCATCTGTAAAATTTGTACAAAAGCCTAAGTGATTTTCAGTTCAGTGTTAGGATACACACTGCATCCTGGTCACAGCAGCTGTTATTTCTGCATAAATGGAAGATGATGACACACCTGCAACCAAGAGGTGGTTTGCTTTAGATTATGAACCTCCCTTACACTACTCCAAAACACTACTGCATTCACATGTATAAAGCTTTCCAGGAGCACAAAGTCTCAAAATCTGAATAGGTCAAAAAAATTGTGCTATAAATGTGTATTTAATATTATGGGTTTGATACTAACTTAGCCAGTTTGCGTTTTTCCAAATTAAGCTTTCTAAGTTTCCACTGTATACTCACGCTGGAAAACCACCCGTACCAAAATTACGGAGAATACAAAATAGACATGAGTCTATTTTAAATCACTGTTACATCTACTATCATAAAGAACTACACACTTAAAATATGTTAACACCAGCACTCCATATCCACCTAATAACACTATCTTTAAGCACATCAGGGAAGCTGGAACAGGGAGAGGTTTATTAACCTCAAGTAAGCAGCACCAGCTTTACAACCAGATCTTAAAACTACAAAATCTCACAAGGAAATTATTCTCAGAAAATATGCAGACTACACAAATGTGGTACCAACGTGTTAACGAGCCATGTCCTCAACCTTCAGGTGGCAAGTCTGCACACACACATACACACAGACAGAAAAACCCAGTATCAGCAAGGTGGGGAAACTAGCAACAGCTCTTCCATGACTAAGATTCCACCCTTTTCCTGCTCTCACTAGTTATCCATGAAGTATCAGTTTCATCCCCCTATCAACAAATGCCTTCCTTGCAACCTCAGACTTGTCTTCCCACTGGACAAGAAATCAGTTCTTGCTCAGTTCACATGTTTCTTTTACAAACATGACAATCTATTACTGAACTCTTTGTAACGATCACATCAAGAAAAAAAACATTGTCATCCCCACTTTTTAAATACTTTTGATTTTCCTATGGTCCACTGTATGAAATTTGAATCATTTAATCTCTGCCTTTGTTTGCCATTGTGTACCATACAGACTTTGGGAGTTCTGAGATTGACATTTAATTCTACCAATTATTGTTGTTTCTTGGGTTTCATTCCAGTAAACCTGAAGGGATCAACTGCTACGGAATAGTATTACATTCTCATTCAGAAATGGACAAGAACAAATTTCATAGTCATTACACCATTTTCAATGGTGGTACACTTATATTCTTTACAGATGACTATTGATTTTCACTATTATGGAGAGGAAGGCATTTCAGTTACTATCACTTCATTTGTAAAAAGGCTATAAACGAGACACAAGTAAGATGCATTGTCGAGAAAACTGCTAAAATGAGAATCAAAATGTGCTGAAATACCTGCATGTAACTATTCAGCTATGATTGTAATTAGCTGCTTTAAAATCATAGTAATGAGCTAATGGAGTAGTACTCACACAGAGGAAGTCAATGGGAATCCATTATAAAGCTAATTAAAAGACAATCTATAAGAAGAGTCATGGAGTTTTTTCTCCCTATCAGGTCACACAAACTAGTGAACATGCACTTGGAATATTTCTGCCAGCAAGGCTGGGAAGCATCACTCCCCTTGTGCCCGTAAAACCACAGTACGTTTTGCTTTAAGGGAACCTTCTACTTCACCAAGGGACAAGAAAAGATTTTGTTCTATTTTATGTATGAATAGAATGAAAATAGGAGAGGTGTAAATAAGAGTATCTAGACACACACGGCACTCATGCTCACTGGCTGAACATCTGTGCTGCACTAGCAATGAAGCTAAATGCCAAACAACTGGGTAAGTGAGAAGTTGGCCAACCCTTCCACCGTTACTTCAGCGATGCTCTTCCTCCAGCCCCAGTGGCCCGTTCATACCTCTTTGCCAGCCAGAAGGAAAACCTCAAGAAAGAAAACAATGTACAATTGTTCACAGTTTAACAATACTAACTTTACTGAAGCCTATAATTAATTATTTTAGTAATGACTTGTAATTAGCCCAACAGATAAAGATTTATGGAAGATTCAGAAAGAAAAGTAGAAGCAAATACCTGAGAAAAATAGCATTGCTATTCTGGTGGGGGGAAGAAAAAAGAAAAAAGATGCCTAGAAGGAAAACATAACTCCTAACACACGGGTTACAGCACCAAGCAGAATGATGAATGACTGTGCTGTGCTGAAAGGGCACATGACAAGAGGATATTGTTCTCACCTGTGGACCTCTACTTCACTCAGATTTTAACGAATCCTGGTCTTTTCAGCTCACTTACAACTCTCAGCTCCTTACTCTCTGTACAAGACTTGAACATTTCTGTTCCCAGCGTTTGTAGAACTACTGTTGACTAAAAAATTTACTACTCAAGCCAGTTGACAGTATGCTGGAAACAGGAGAGATTTAGTCTGTCTTTCTATACATTCCCAACAACATCTCATTTTTCTCAGGAAATATTAATCATTTTCCAAAATCCCACAAACACAACCCCCCACCCCACTCCTTTAGCTGCAAAACACTCAAGGAGTCAAAGAATCAAACTCTCCTACACATACAAAAACACATGCTTATTGAAAGGTTTTATTTAGAGCTTTTATTATAACTGTAGTCACAGCATGAAAAGTAAGTTCAGTGTACCATCACTAACGCAAAAATTCTGTTTCAGGGTGCAATAAACACTTTACACACCTCTCCTTTAAACTGGGTTTAACAGATACATCTTCCTGCACATACCAAAGTCCTAATATCTAATGGGGATGTTTAATGTTTTGCCATTCTACTGCCCTTGACAAATACGCAGTTGTCAGATAAACCAACAAACTAGGTGTAGGTGCTTAACCAGCCTCAAAGGTTAAAGACAAAGGCTAAAGGCTGTAAAGCAAAAGCTGATTTAATCTTTTCTTTAGTTTCCAATAAGTAAAGAATTGAGTAACTACTGCATCATCAATGCAATAAAAACATCAATTTTTTATTTAAAAATATAAATCTGTGCAGCAGTATACAGTCAATTTTGTGCTATTCACAGAAGCAAGGATTTGCTTCCAGGTATTTTGCTGTATTCTAGCAGAAAAGCTGTAGCTTTGCAGCAATTTGCAGTGTTTCACACTCAGCATTTGTTGCCAGCAGTCACATTTTATTATCACAGTAGAGATTCCAATTAAAAATTGTATCCACTAAAGAAATGCTGTACATTGATGTATTTGATAGTAAAAAAATGATGCAAAGACAATCAGTAACAAATATTTGCCTGTGTCCACACAGCTAAATACCAGCAAATCCATAAATACAGCAAGTTTTCTGAATCCCAGTACAGTGCCTTGTGTTGATTCAAGTTGCTTCCTACTTCATATTCCAAGACTCGTAACTCCTAATACCTTTTACATTGGTACTGGAAGGTAAGTACACCTTCCTGGTGGAAGCCAGGCATTTTCCATAATAAACCCCGGCTTTTAGAAGGTTAGAACTCCATTAACCCTGAAAGGGTAGGTTCAGACTCCAGAAATTAAGCTTTACCAAAAAAATTCAGACTGAAACATTTCAGTTTGAGAGCTGACATAGTACGTGCAATTACAAAGCAGGTGCTAACGTGCAACTTTAAGTGATTCTTTTGAATTTAGTTTTTACTTTTTGAATAGAAAATACAGATCATTCTAAGTCATCAAATGAGACATCTTTTCTCTTACCTGGAAACAACACAGTGGCTTAATCAAAAGTGTGTGTGGTGGTGGGGGTCTTCAACCTTTACACTCATCGTTTTATGGTTTTATATTTTAAAGCTGAAGACATTTGTTTTAACCTAACTGAAGCTTTTGGAGGCAGGGAAGAAGGGGATAGAATTGAAAGACCAAGTTCTCAGTAGTGGTAATGTTAAAATATTTCCACTGCTCACGCTGAAGCAGATTTTCAACAATCTTTCACATACAACTAGAGATACTCGCAGTATAAACTGTACTTTGCAATGGCCATGCTAGTTGATTCCTTGCGCAAAGGACTTCACTTCAATGCCTACAACTCATCTAATAACAACAGACCTTCAGGTTACCAACCTACATGTGGTAGTTTTCAATTTACAGACCACTCATACAAAATATATTCATTTATTATAGATTTGCAGGATGGAACAATGATCAATATTAGATATTTTTTTTCCAAGTAAATACTGCAGTCATTTTGGACTTTATTTTTATACCCCAAAGGCCTTAACTCGGTGTTACACTGGGTAGCAATGCTAATGGCCTTAATTCTGGCAACAAACTGAGCAAAAAACCCTACAGCAAAGGCAAGTGAAAGAAAATAATCTTCAGCTAAATGTACCTGGGAAGAAAAGGAATTTATGTAATGGTGAAAAACTTTTTCCACAAAAGATTTCACCACCAGTGATGCCTGTACTACAGTCATGGCCTGGTTTCCTACCAATCATCCTCTAATTCATGTTTTACTTTCTCTTGAACATCAATCCAAACAACTGATTTGGAAAGAGGAATTTCTGGGGAACACACTGGTTCGTAGGGTCCAAATACCTGTAACAAAACCTGACAATCAATATTCCCTTCAGATTTTTCTTTTTTAAACTAATATTCACAAACACTTCCACCTACCTTAGCTTAAAAAACGATGGATTTTTAATTCAAACCATGCCAAATATTTGCCCATCGCCAAAATAATGCCACTCAAAGACTTTACATGTCAGTTCACACATTAAATATATAATGTATTTTCATGCTGCTACTGACACTTTAAATCAATAATCTGAATTTAAGTTGACTGGAATCGCTGCTTTGTCTGACACTTCTAGCATCTGGACTAGCTTTGGCAATTGAAAGAAAAAAACACAAACCACAGAACAAAAAAATATCAGAAGCAAAACCATGCGCAACATGAATATATCACTTAAGCACATCTAAAGGCAGGATCAGGTATCAATTTTTTTCTTAACAGATTTATCTCCCTTTTTCTTTCCACCATACTTTTAACTGCATATATGATGACTATGATTCAGATCAGACAGTCTGATAACTGCAAGGCAATGTTTTTAATTACTCTTAGATAACTACATTCCCAAACCTGAAATGGCATTATATATATATATACACATATCATCTTTACATGTCCTAGAATTTCTTAGTTCTCCTATGCACCAAATGGAAATGCGTCAAGACATCATTCACTTTTAGCTTCTAGTTCCATTGAAAATTTCATTAGAGGATGGGGAAACACAAAATTACTGTGTTCTTAATTAATTTTACTAAAGAAGTCATGTATCTGAGATCAAGTTTCCTGTGGACAAAGAAATATTCTCTCTTTAAAAATACCGGGGAATAAAAACATTTGCAAGATGTCCTTCTGCATTAAGAAAACCCCCAGAGACTACAGAATTAATAATCACATTTTGAAAACATTAATATCATCTCTGAATTAAAGCTCATGTGATCACATATTCACAATAGCCATCATACTAGTATCCTCCAGTTTTTGAAATGCTCTTAAACATAGCAAAGTTTTCCACATTCTGAACAACCTGCACCTCAATGCTGCAAACTGACTCAATGCTTTCAGCAGTCTGTATCCTCTACAGTCTTGAGTTTCAACATCATTCAATTTGGCATGTACTGTAGTCAAATTACTATAAACGGTAAAGCTAATGAAGCTATCGATATGAGCAATGCAAAACAAGCGTTGTGAACAGGTAGGAACTTACCCATGCATGACTGCTATTTTTCCTAATACAAAGTAATTCCAGAGCCTTTAAGCAGTTTCAAAGATTTAATCACTGAAACAACCAACTGCACTTTTATTTCTGAAGGGTGTTATTTAGGGTGGAGTTAAAAAAAAATAAATATCCATCTATCAATCTGGTATTCCAAACGATTTTGGTTTTTTTTCTGAGAACAGTCTCAAAAAGTAATTACATATACTTTCCTAGCATAATTTGGAAACACTTTATACTCAACCTCACAAAACTCTTTTCATGTTACTAAACCTGAAAAACTGCTCTATTCTGAAACCCCAGAGTTACAGTTCACTACAAACCATTTAAGCAACTGAACGAACTCAAAAATATTCTGACCTTTGCATTTTCTCGACTTGAATAATTAGTGCTTTTCTTTTGGACCTATCCATGTTACACAGTGTCTTTGAAAGGACAATGCTTTGGTCTACTTACTCAATAGGTGAGCGGTAAGTTGCTTGTGTCTGTAATCTCTCCTATCGCCACCCAAGAAAAGGCACAGATGGGTAATGCAGTACGTTACCACCTCCGCCATGTGCTAAACAAAGGATCTCTCTTTCTTCTGCCATCCTCAAACAGTAAGTGTATGACAAGGGGCTATGCCCTGTTGTTTTTTGACTTGCAGTGGTTTTGCTAAAGTGGAGAGGGGAGGATTGGGTCTGGCCAGCAGAAAACACTCTCTCTTGTGTATCTTGTCTTGGCTGCCATATTCTGGTTCAGCTGGAACCTTCCAGGGAAGGTGCTCGGCCTCCCGTAGACAAAGAAAGGCACGGCAAGACAGCACAAATCTGGAGCACAAATGCACGTTAAAACAGTCCTGAAAGGACCATCTAAATCCTCGCTAACCCCCCTGTCTAACACAAAAAGTAAACTGCAAATCTACTGTTAACGCTGACGAAGAGAAGGAAACTTTTCCAAAGGATAACAAGTTCCACGACATTTGTGGAAAGGCAGTTCTCTGACAGAACTTCTGAGGAAAAGGATCCACTCGGCTGGGAATAAGAAGTGGCAGAAGGAAAATACCTTGGTCTGAATGTGAAACGGAGCTCTGGAAATACGATGCCAGGGTATATTACTGGTTATGTCAGTGAACCTTAGTGTGACCTTCACAACATTCCAGGCCAAACGTTCAGGTCTCCTGAGCAGCTGGCATTACCAGCAGCAGCAGCAACCAGAGGGGCACACAGATCTGAAATCAGGACCACCATTTCTTCAGTTCTATAAACGGAAAGACACACATTCACCTCATTTTCTGCCTTTAACTCAATCTTGGAAACACCACTGCAGTAAAGGATAATAAATTATCATGTCTACTACAATTACTTAGATGTCTCAATAACATTTAAAAATATATTTTTTTCCTACTAAACACATTCCTCAGTTATCAAAAAGTAACCATGCATTAAAACAAAAGAAAAAAAATATCTTTTTCACAGTGAACTTGGACAATATTGCTATGCTCAGCTCCAAAAGGCGGCTTATGTTATGGCGAAGCATAGTGATGTGTGTGCATGTGCAAGTAATTTACTCAGAGTATCATACCATCTTTGCTAACCTTGTAATACTAGATTACAGCTCAAAACAGAAAGTCTGCAAATTTGCGTTCCAACACAGGGACTCCTACCAGGCTAAGGCACTCCAAGATCTAACACAGCGTTGGACTGCCAGCATTACAGTAGAGCAGCGTCCCAGGCGCTGGATGAAGGCAAGTAGGGATACCTGCCGGAGAGTGTACCAGCCCTACTACTGGAAAAATACGCAGAGTTTTACAGGCTGCAAAAGCTAGTTATGTATAGGCTGCACATTGTAAATTCTTTTGCTGGTATGGAAATTCCTACTGCTGTGTGGCCCTGAGAACTAATATGATCCCCTTTCAAAGGCCTTTCTTCAGAGTTTCCAGCTCTGACTTTTTCCTACCATCTTTCCCAGCTTTTCCGAGTTCACCTTTGCAGAGCTGCAGGACTTGAGGATGGGGTGGGGGGAAAGAAGGAAGGTGTTCTCCCAGAGTAATGCATTCCATTCATTTTATTTGGGTAATGGCACTGTAGTTTGCATTTGGGTTTAATTCCCTTCCACCTCATTTAAAATACCAATTCTTAGCCACGTCCCTACAGAAAACTTGCACTGTTTCATTGTCAATTCCCTCAACTCCTATTTCTCCTGAGCACCAAAGGGAAAAACTCTTAACTGGCTGGTTTTAATCACAGCTTTAATATTTTGTGAATTCCATCAGCTGTGTAAGGCAAACCTAATATTTTATAAAGAGCTTGGGAGAGGGTTGTCAGGTAGCAAAAATCCACTCAGTGAAAATTACATTTCTTCCTTCCCTTTCACCACCATTTTCTTCTTGCTCTCTCTGTTAGAAGGGTGATCAGTGATTTAAAAATCTGTTGTTTCATTATGGTCTTCAGACACCCCGCTTGTGCATGAGACGTGATTTCAAAATACCTTTAAGAACAAACCCCAAGAACAGAGCAGATACATTAGACACACACTCAGAAAGAGGTGCCTTTTATACAAATCCTGTGCTCAAATTCAAGCGGTTGAACAGCTGATATTTTAACATCTAAGAAGATGTTTCACTAAATTTCTACATTCTGATTCACAAATTATTCTTCCTTCTAAGACAATCTTATGCCCAAAGCAAGGTAGAGGACAGTGTGTTAGGTCCTCTGAGGACTTAATAATAACAGACTTTGAAAACCTTAGGGTTTATATGTTAAGTGGTTCACTTTTTGGGGGGTTCTGATCCTTGCTACGTAACAGCATGTTTATCCCCCATTCATACAGACAAAGTAAGAAATTTATATTACACTAAGAACCTGTCTCTGAAAAATTGCAAAGGAACTTTAACAGAAATCACATACTGACCAAAGAAACAAAAATCTAAAGAACTCCAAACCTTCATCTGAGTGTCCGTCATCATCTCAAAAGAATGAAGTTGTATTTAAAAAAACTTCAAAAACTTTAATTATCCAAGACACCACTGCTCTATTAAGTGAGGTTTCTTACTTTGATCTTTGAAAATATTAATTTTAAATTAAGTGTCTGGATATATTTTTTTTCCTACTGGTATTTTCGAATGTCATGGATGATAGATACCTCTGCAGTATTCACAATTTGACCCATATACTGAGTGTCACAAAGTAAAACCTAGGGATGCATTTCTCTTCAGGTCAATTAGTATCTGCCAGTAAATTGCTTTTTAGCCAAAAAGGCGCTCAGAGGTTAAAGAGTCTTTAGGCATTAGGAGGTCACATCTTGCCTTGAAGTCAAAAAGGAAGAAACAAAAGAGCGAGCCCCACTCAGCTGGGGTATGAAATTCTCTCCTTCCACCCCAGATAGCAGACAATTATCTCAGCCGTGTAGTAAAAAAACAGATACTTAAATCAACCCTTAAAATGAAACATACTGAAGGTGCAGTATGGCAAGTGGGCACTGCTGCAAGCTCATTTTGAGCCCAAGACATTTCACATGGTACAATCTCAAGCCTGTTAGCATTGTCACTCTCATGCTGCCTGCCTCCTTTCTCAGAGTGGTAACACTAAAGACATTTCCAGCCACCACCACCCACCTGCTCATTTTCTGAAACAAAACATCTCAAGCTCCCTCCGCGCTGACTTGCTAATTGCCAGAGGGCAAGGGCAGGCACAGGTTTTACACTGAAGCCACAAAGAATTTCAGGCCACATTCAAACAACAAAGGGTCAGCCAGGTGTTGTCCCATACAAGAAAACAATCTTCTGGTTCTGAACTTTATCTTGTGCTCTCAAGTCCTCCCCAGGGATATTGTTTCTTTTTGATTCATTATTAAAAAAAAAAAAAAAAAAAACAAAACCAAAACAAAAACCAAACAAAACCCAAACCACCCATGGAAGGGAGACAGGAGACGAGAAAAGAATATGAACCAACAGAGCAGTGTTAAAACAAAGAGATTATTCTTATCTATACACCATAAATGTGAGCCAGGAAACTATAAATTCTTAAATAAAGTTTATTGTGTTGTGTACCCTGAAATTCCTTTACAGAGTCAGCAGGAAGCATGTGTTCATCTATAAAGACACTTCTTTCTACAGCATATTTCTAAAGGAGGTAAAAGAATTTCTGACAGTTCTATTTATTACTTGGAGAATGATCTTCCTGACGTTCGATAACACAAAACTTTGGTATAACCTCAAAGTTCCAAATAGTAAACAAAAATTCTCCACTTGGATCCAAAAACAATCTATAGTGTATTTGCGCTGAGTGGAGTACCCTTCAGTACTAATACTTTCAGTTCAGAGATGTTACATGAAGAGTGTGTGTGTGTGCATGCATGTATGTAAATACAAATATACACATAGTGTATATGTATATCTGAAGGTGCAATTTACTGTCTCTACAGAGAATCACTTCTATGCAATGACTCTGTTACCATGACAGTATGAGAGAAATAATAGAGGTAATGAGTTCTGGATTGTAGATAGTCTACTTTGACAGAGATGATGATGTTACTTGCTAAGTGACTGTTGGGCAACATTTTCACATATGAAGCTTCATTTGTATGATGAAAGTAGTTCCATTAGTATCAAAAAGTAAGACTGCATTCTAATATTTTTTAGTCTGATTTGCTCCTGATTTTGTCCAAAGATAAAACAGTGAAAGGGTATGGCTTCTACTAACTATGAATTTAGAGGTGTTAATCCTAATGATGGCAAATTTAATTTTATAATCTTTGCAAAGCATAAAAAAAAAAGAACACTGGAAAAGGCAGTATATTACATTGTAGTACAAATAACCCCATTTGATTTAGGAAAAATCCTTCATGAATTTGAGCCGTTACAGAAGGATGATAATGTGCGCTTATGTGTCATATTTGCCCATCGCACTGCAAACAAGCTGCTGCTGGATGCCAGGAGGGGGCTTAGTGTAAGTTAACACAGTCGAGCCTCCACACTAAGCTGTAGCTGAAGCAAAGCAACTAACAGGAAATTGTTCTTATGATCTCTTCCTCTTCAAAGCACCAGTCTCTCAAATCTGTTTATTGGTTCAAAGTTTAATTACCCATCTATGCGCACTCAATCTGTGCACAGCAGGGAAGACAAAACACTGTCAGGATTGCATTGAACTGTCCCAGGCTGCTGGAGAACACAAAGCCTGTTGGATGGAGTCAGCCCACATTCCTCAGCTATTCCACAGATACCTACAAACTCTTCCAACCTAGCCACCACGCTCCTCATCTTAAATCCATCATATCCATTACAATTAGAATGCCAACTGCTTATGCAACAAATGGAACCAAGGGAAAAGAGTATTTTATGCAACCATAAATTTTACTAACCTAAGAGCTCTAATATACTAATTGCCAGGTATTTAAGCTTCTGTCTCCGTTGCCCTGGAAGATTTTGCAAAGCAGCAGCTCTGATGCCTTCTCAGCAGTGGAAAGAGATATTAAGTTCAGAAATTAGCTGATAAAGTAAAAAACAATTTCATATCACTAAGAGAAATTGAGCTGAAAATAGTTGTACTGGTACAGATTAATTTGGTGGTAGACAATACTCCAATAACACAAATTTATTTCAGTGGATTAAAACATACAAAACTTTTGAAAAAAAACCAAGTAAAATCCTAAAAGTTTTTTCAAAGTGTCTGGAAAGTCATACAATTTATTTGCATGTTACAGATGAGAAATGTTTTCAAAACTACAGAGAAATTAATCTTAAAAGTAGCAGCAAAACAAATTTACTAACAGTTTTGAAAAATTTCCTGTATGCCAATGGCGAGGGTGAAAGAGCAGCAAAATCTACAGACTCAAGTTCCATAGAATTAGAAAAAATTAACTACTATTTTGATGGCATCACCTCAGATAAATAAAAAATGAACAGCATGTCCTGTATCTTATCTGCTGCTATTTTTAGGATTTCAACAGATCTGGGGACAACTACCCCGAGCAAAGATAAGGACAACTCCAAATCAAGCCCATATTTATGTAACAACACATTTCCAGGTCAAGATTAACAGAATTATTGCCCTGAGTTTATTAATTCTTAAGCTGCAAAAGGGATACCAAGGCTGTTAGCAGCTTCTCTGCAGAGATATTTCTACCTCCTACACTCATTACCTGGCTTCTGAAAAGAAAAAAAACACTAGCAGAGGGCTGTGGAAATAATTTGCTAACCTAGGTGTCTCACAAAAGTGTTTCATTTAGTACTGAAGCTCACTACTGACAGCGAAGAGATTGCTGTCTAGTTGCCCTAGTCAAGAGAGATGAAGGAAGCAAAACAAATTAATTACATAGCTCTTAGAGGCATTGATGCACCATCTGGCATAACTGCATCCCATATATAGAGCACTTATGCACATCATTGTGCATGACAAAAGTCCTATTTTTTTCAAAGACCTACTTGTAGTCTAACACTCAAGTCACCTATTTTGGGAGCTAACTCAATTCCTTGCAGAAATAAGAAAAGTAAAACTTTAGAGTAGGGACGGAAACTTTCTTACTAGACTGCCTGTGTACTTATCAAGCAACAGATCCAGAAGGTCTTGTCCTCCCACAACCTGGTATCAGGTTTTGGGATGCCCTATGTGAGGGCAGGGAGCTGCATCAATCCTCAGAGTTAGCATTACGTCCATGAGCTTGCTAATGGAAAGAAACACAAAAAGCAACTAAAGCCAAATTAGTTGGAGGTACCTGTAGCACACACAAGAAAAGGTAACTGAATAATCAAAAGTTCAGCGAGTACTGACTCCCATGGGATGAAATCATAAATATGGTGACCACAAAAGAGCACAAATGTAGTAACACACAGTGAAGTTACACACAGTCTCAGCTGCACCACAGTGCTAAGGGTAACAGGGCTTCACCCATCCACTTACTAAAGACCAACAATCACTACAGAAAAGAAAAATACAGTTTTAAAATTTATGTGCAGTCCCTGGCTTTTTTCCCCCTTGTATCCTCAACTTATATTGTCATTTACATACACAAAACATTTTTTGCCATCACGTCAAATAACCTTAAGATGTGACTGAAGCTAGTACCACGGAGCACTGGCGTACATCCCACAGAATTGAATGGATTAGTTCCCAAGGAAAAGAAGGGAACAAGGCATTAGGTCAGATGCAACAGCACACACATGGCTTTTCCTCCAATTTCCCTTTCCAGTGGCTTTCCATTTTTAAACTAAGGACCATTACTTTACTTCATGTTTTAGTTATTTTTAATCAACTCTAAATCAGTCCATTGGTGTATCAACTTTTTCCCAACTTGCAGATGCATAACACCTCATAGGTTTGATAACTGGAGACGAGCCTGGGGTACCTGAACTGTAATTATTCAACAGCCATTGCACTGGCCATAGGGCATAATGTGTGGCAGTCCTAGCGAACAACGCGCTGGAAATACGCACCAGGCTCAGTTTAAGTCCTGCTTTACCACCTGTTAAATTGCACTGATAACACGCAAGCTGAAATGAAGCTAGTATGCATTTATTCACATTTTAACCCATGGGATTTCTGATTAGCCAGCAGAGTTTTTGCATTAAACAAGAACATAAAACCCCCACAAACGTACAAATATTTTTTGAGTCTGTAGACAGCATCTTAAAGGTTTATCACCTATGTAAGCTCTCAGGGCTAATGGGAAAAAAAAAATCAAAATAGAGATAACATACTTCTGAATGCCAAGGGAGGAAAACAAGAGAGTTTTACAAATGATATCCCAGAAAGGCTGCATTCCTGTCTGAAAGACCACACCTGTGTCACTGCTCTGCTGTGCAAAAGAAACTTAGTGTAGAAAAGGTCAAGAGGCACCACACAAACACTGGAGGTAAACCAGAAGGCAATTTGCCACCTCCACTGGGTTGTAGATTTTCTAAATTCATAGCATACTTAGTCATCAATAAGGCCTGGAATAAAGACCAGACACCAGAGTGAGTCAGTGCAGATAGCATTCTTTCCCTACAGATTTCCAATTTATAAACTAAACTTAGCACCTTCGGAAAAAAACCTGATACTGCCCAGGAAAAGCAGAAAAACAGATTGAAAGACATTACAAATTATAACTTATGATTTCACTTAATCACCACTAAATTTACACTTGGCAATTTATGAGTACATTTACATATTTTTGAGCAACATGCTATAAAGATTAACTACTTTGCAAAGGAACAGCCATTCAATGTATGGCTAACTTTTCATTGCTGTTTTGGAAGGAGAGAAGTATTTTCCAGCGCCACTTTATTTAATCCAGCTATCAAAAACTTCTGCGGCAGTGCTACAATTTAAACCTTGCCAAGCTGGAACACAACTCTGGTATACTTTCAAGCAGCTTAAGAAATTGTGAAATTGCAAAAGGAGGATCTGCATTACAGAGCAATGTTAAAAAGAAAAAAAAATTCAAGGAGCAAAAATTCTCTAGAGCAGGCCATCATCTCTATTAGTAATTGAATAAATATACCAGCATATTGATACAACAGGCAAACATCTGGGTGATAATCAGCTACCTGCACAGTACAAACCCGAATTCACCAGCTTTAGAAAAGATCCTAGACTCCACTGCCTACCAGTATCTTCCCATTTTGTTCAAAAAACAGGAAATTTGGGGTGGGGCCTTGGTTTGGTTCCAACAGAAAACTACAGGCTTCTGACAGCAGGAAGTTCATAATCCTTCCTTAGGAATCCCATAGAAACCTCTATGTAGAGCCTCACAAACCAGAAGCACGTTCCCAGTCTCTTGCATTCCTGGTTCATTACCAGAGTACACTGCCAAAGAACTGTTAATTTTTTAAGACTATGATTCCCCAGTTTTGTAGCAAATCTTCCTAGAGTCCACAGCTGTGAAAATAAAAATATATAAATACGTCTGAAATATGGACGTAATTTCTCGAAGCATTGTTCCTCTCTCGCTGTCCCACGAACCCACCGACCGCGGGGAGGATTGCTGCAGCGGGCTTAGGTGTTTGGTACCTTTGTAATGCCTGTTTTTCCAGGGAGAAAATCCATACTCGTACTCATCTCACTTCTAACAATGCTTCCTTCTACAACTAGGAAGCCACTTGGGCAGGGTATCATGGCTGTTGGATTTTGTTTTCCTCTTCAGCCAGAAGGCTTGATAGCCAACTGTGCAAGCCAAGGACGACCCAGCTGCATACATAGTACCTCCTTTTCTGTGGGAGACATGACTTCAGATTTATTTTGGAAGGGAGTGCTCAGTTACACCAATAAAAGACATCCCGTATATTTTTTTGCTGAACCGGTTTCATTCTGACAGGTATAAACAGCAGAAGAAAGATGAGGGAAAAAGCAGAGTTTTCTTCTGTGACCCTGTGTACACAGTCTTCAGAACAGGATACAACTGCCACTTCAGTGTTTTTATGGTATTCTAGAGACTAGTCTGAATTATGAAATGACAGACTTTCATAACTTGTCACATATCCTGTTTCTCCAAGATCCTCTTCCAAAAATAACACGTCTTACCATATAACCCTGCATTGTGCTTAATTCAGCTATTACACATGATGCTTTGAATTCCCATCATTCATTTTGCAGCCTTTAACATCCGATTTGTTGAATTACTGTTCTGTACATAAGGGGTTTGCTGCAAGACTAAACACAATATGAGGGGAAAAATACATAATAAATAAGAGCTTTTTGTAATTATTTTCATTTCTGAAAGGAAAGTAACAGATAAAAGAAATAATTCAATATATTAACATGCTTATCAATTTTAAAAATACTTAAATACTGCTAAACTATATTTATTCATCCTTTGCACAATTTCTAATTTTTTTAAAAATCTCTTTTAAAGCTGTAAGCAACTACACTTTCATTAAGCTTCAAACATTTATTACATCAATTGATGTTGAACTAAAAATGTCTTGCACCGCGATTTCATCTTGGATAAATATGGATAATTAAAAATATCTGGTTAAATTTCCAATTGTACTTAGTTCATTTAAAAGGGACAGAATCTGTACTCTACTTACTTCATCATAAAGTTGCTAAAAAGTCTGGTCTACAAACAAACTCTGTACTCTCCTAAATAAACCAGCAATAAAGTAAGCTAGCTGCTGTCTGCAATGATAACAAGATGTGGTAAGTGTTCTATAAGCAAAGAAAATTTGCCCATTGGAACGTCTCCCTCCCCCCCCACACCCCACCCCACCTTCCCCACCCCCTCTTTTTTCCTAACTATGCCATTTCTGGTTCTAGAAGGCCACTTGTTTGATCTAATGCACAGAAGCAGCCATCCTGTGTCCTCCACACACACCCCTTTCCCCCTCCCCACCCCACAAACATCGACCGGGTTGCCCGCAGAGGTTAGAGAGTCTCCTTCCTTGGAGATGCTCAGACCCCAGCTGGACATAGCCATAAATGCCCTGCTCTAGCTGATGCCACCTTCTGCAGCCAGGTGGGACCAGATCTCTGGGGGGGCTGCCAACTGCAGCTATTTCGTGATTCTGAACTGCTGAATTTCCTCATATTCTAATAGTCTTCCCATCTTCCCATGTAACAATATTATTTCCACAACCCTCACAAAAACATTGTGTGACATGGAAAAAAGAGGTATTTCTTTTTTCTAATTTTATACTCGATTGAATATAGTAGTTTTGAAAATTAAATTCTTTCACTGTACTTGCATTCTGCAAAGGGGAATCAACAGAACATTAAGAAAATACAGAAAAGACATGGAAAAGGCAGAGAAATGTTCTGAAAAAAATAAAACCAACTACTCCAGCTGCTATGAAACATGACATATCTCAGAAATTTGTGCTAGCACAAGTCTCAGAGAGATATGATATTCTCAATCATTCCTCTTCTGTTCCTTCAGGGAAAGCTCTCTGGACCACCATGAACAATACGTCCCTCAGAAGACTTTTCTTCTTTTTAGTTAAGTAGAGCCACGCTGTATGTGTCCAGATAATGTCTTGCATCATTCCACAAAACACAAACCCACACAATAAACTCTCCAGTAGGACAATGAGAAAACATTTTGTCGTCTTTGCTTGCTCTTAGCGTATTAAGTGCAACCTAAGGCTCAAACAAACAATATCGTATCTCACTGCTCCTACCACTGGGTTGTTTGAAAAGAGGGGAAAAAATTTGCAATGTCCTACAGTCAATAATTCCCTCCACAGAGAACTGGGAGTGAAGCTCAGAATCTTGGTCCTGACTTTCAAAAAGCTCTACAAAAATCCTGTGTATCTTTAAAGTCTACATGTAATCCAAAGCGAAGCCCGTAGTCAATGTATTTTCTACTGTAACACAGTGGAGCTCTCTGATTCAGAATGAGAGCAGGATCCCCGACCATGAAACAAACTCAGGATGAACGCTGAACTGCAATCACTGCCCAATACAATGCACACTATTGCTAACATACAGGATTTAGTTGTTTAAAATTTTCCTCACAAACACCTGTGCTAGACTGTTTCAAGACAGATGTTGGCAAAACAACAATTCAAAGTCTCATCCTGTTTTCTCAATAAAATGGGAAGATAAGCAGTGGGAAAGCTCTTCAAGACTGGCAGTTCAGCTCAGACTTGCCCTTTAATTTATTTCAGTAAAGTTCTTTACATGTCTATGAATTAAAAGACACTTCACAGATTTAATTTATTTCAGAAGTTTGGCCCTTCAACTTGACTTCAGAACCTATGAGCCAATAAACTGTTCCTTCATTCCAAGAGGATTTCAGTTCAAACATTTCTTAAAAATTTTATTAAAAATGAGTAACTGAGCGTAGGAAATTCCATAACTGAATACTCAGCTGAATGATAAATTTCCTTTTTATTACACTTCAGGAGGCAAAAAAGGAGTGCTGAATGCTAGCTGGACAACTTTGGCTCTAGATTCAAGTGAAGCAAAATAGTATACGTGGAAAATGAACGCGGACCCTAGCAATCTGTCAAGATGCATTTAGAGTAGCTTGACAGAGGCGGTCTGAAGAGAGGCATGTAGGCTCTGTCCTTCGTTAGCTTCTGGATCCTTGCAAACCAAGCTAGCTACAGCTACCAACCCGCTGCAGCAGGACTGCTCTGTAAAGCTGACTAACAGGCCAGCTAGTAATTCTTCTAGAAAACCAGCAGTAGTTTGGAAGGAAAGTGTAACATGAACAAAAGAATGAATGTACACCTTCTACGAAGCACCCATTTTGTCCATAATAACTTGCTTAGAATTACAAGTCAGGCTCAGCCTTCAGAATATAATAAACAGCAACACATTTCAATGTATGTCATGCTAAAAGCATTGGAACGTGACTATCTGGGTTGGGGTGCTACACAGAACATTTCTGCCTCACTGTTGCACTCTCTCTCTAAAGCTGATGGCATTGCAGCCTGAAGCAAATATATTAAACTTTCATATCCTGACAATCTTGACCAAGCTTGTTTTTACGTTATGTATATGTGCCTGCATTAGCCAAGAATTTATCTTCCCCTTCCCAAAAATATTGGAACAGAACTGTCAGCTGTATCAAATATGCTTCTTAATCCAACTACAGTATGTCAAACACAGTTCAGCAGGTAATTATCACAGGTTAATTTATACAGTTCTACACAAAGTGGCAATTTTTTTTCTTTGCTCTGAGTCTTTTGCTGATTTGCTGCTGCACAGAATTAACAAAAGTCATAAAACCACAAAAGAAGCAAAATGTATAGACACACTAATCTGCTTAAAATTAATACTATGAAACTAGAAATAAGTACCAATATGAAGCACACTATCTGCCCATTCTGCAACATACTTTCAATATATTAATCATATTCTGAGCAATTAAAAAGAAGACTGATAATCTGGTTCAATCATTCACATTCCCACTTCAGTTTTAAGTATTCTGGTTTTTTTATTTTTATAGCTTACATTTATATTCACAGTCCCAAATATACCCCTCCATACCTTGCAATGTGCAATGCTATGATCTTATGACAGAGGACTGTTTTTTTGGTGGGTTTAGTTGTTTTGGATTTGTTTGTGGGTTTGGTTTTGGTGTTGTTTTTTTTTTGGGGGGGTGGGGTGGGGGTGGGGGGTGGGGGGTTGTTTGGTTTTGTTTTGTTTTGTTTGGGGGGGGTGGGTTTACAGTAACATGAGATCTTTTTAATTCTTTATCCCCTAGAAGTTACTTAAAGCATCACTGCCTTCAGTGTTCGCTACAGTATGAGCATGAAATGCAGCGACTGAAGATCATTCCTCTTTTGCACTAGTAGCAAGAACGATGTCAGGAATCTTTCACTAGAAGACGTTTTTCACTTCCTACTCTGTACATTTGCTTGCTAAGAAGGAATTTTTGGGAGGAAATCTGAGTGCTACCACATCCCGGGATGCATATCTATCTGATGTTGTTTAGGAGAATGTAGTATTCATCTGCTGCCAGAGCTTAAGATCTCATGTCATATTTAAGGGAAACACAAACTGCAGTTAAAAAAATGGCTAGAACATACGGCAAGAGTTTATTCCTCCAAATTATACCCCTGTTATGCCAGAAATAGTCTTTGCCTCTAACTACCCTTGCTTGGTGACCGAACAATCAAGGGAACAAGCTATCAGTGCTCGCAGCCTTTTTTGCCTGTGTGGTTTGTGATCACAGGGAGCTTGGTTCCTTGCCTAACCACCTGGAAGGGAGACTAAAACCAAACAAACATCTCCCAGAGTACAGAGATGCAAAGCTCCAATTAAGCCACTGACACGACAACTGGCAACCACTGCTCCCGGCACTCTTTAAAAGAGCAATATAGCAATTTTACAGCCAAATTCTCCCAATTAAGGAGTTTGGAGAACTTCGTCCACCTCAAAATCTCAAGTGCTGGAATAGGTGGAGAGGTTTATTTTACTAGATTAGCAGCATCTGTGTCCTGTCCAAAGCAACTGTAGCAGCTCCAAGGGCACATTTAGCATTATATATGTATATAACATCAGCTGAGCGCTCACCCTGAGCACCAGGCACGGCGATGGCAGAACAGGCGCGATGGGGAGGGGGCAGGAGGCCTCTAACAGCACTTCAGGGGTGCGTTGCAAACACCCTCATCGTTCTCAGAGACAATGGTGTCAAATACTGCGAGAGCAGTTTATGAAAAATCACTATTTTTTTCTTTTTCCTAAAACCAGCTGCATGATTTATCCTTTTTCACTTTTGCAACTCAAGATTCACTCTTCCTACGTTTTCAAGGATCATGCAACCAACAAGGGTGGAGCTGTGTGTGGGGAGTAATTAATATTCTACAGTGTAGCCAAGGTGACACTTCAAAATCCTTCAGGATGTTTTCCAGGATTCATTATAGATGTTCCTACAAGCACTATGCTAACTCCCGAGTACCGCTGTGGGTAATGAGAGTATCTGTTTCTTTATTTTCTCAATGAAGAGTCCAAGCAACCGGTGAAGAAACCAGAGCACAAAATTATAAACAGAATGACTGCTCATGGATTTCAGCACCAAGTAAAATATTTTGTATTTTTATGTTATATAGCACTGAAAAAGTTCTTACAAGAAACATCTGTCTCCTCGCTTAAAACAAACAAAATCCATTTAGAAAAGCCTGGGTTGCATAATGATTACACAAACTGAAGAATCATTTTATCAAAAGCAGAAGAACAAAACACTCAAAGAACAAGCATGGAAATTCCCCCTTTTTTGTTTTTTACATATCCTGCACAAGCCGTTTACTGAAGCTGACAGTGATTTGAGCAGTACAAGTAAGGTTGCACTCCGTGGGGACGTCCTCTTGGATTTATGCTACTAAGGCATTTTAGCTGGCACACCTGACTCCACGCACCTACTAGCACGCACTGACCAACACATACTGACACTACATTCTATGTCAGTGCCTACTTTAAGGTATTTTACATCTTTTAAACAGAATTTCTAAAAGGAACGAGCAATCCAAAGCTACCCAATGACCTAGTCCACAAGTCACATAGTCACACGGCCAAGTCATGGGAGGAGAAAGTATCTCCAACTTCTAGTGCCAGGGAAAACAGCAGAGGTGGACCAAGGAGGAACAAATGGGGGAAAAAAATGAAATGCATGATGCTTTTGCTGAATCAATTTGTTTCCTTCCCGGAGTTGAAGAACCCCCACTTTGCCCATTAAAAAAAAAAAAAAAAAAAATCATTATTTTAACACATCACAGATTTTCGGAGTGCTGCACTAACATCTACCTGCAGATCTTCTGTTGCATCCAGGCAGAAGTGATTTTATGCAAGTAGCATACAATATCCACATTATTTACTACAGAATCAAGCTATTATCTCTGCTTTATGGAATGACATCTTTGTTCACTGGAGAGTGAGGAACTACTCAGTCAAGCAGCATGGATTGGAGGTTTGGGTTGGGTTTTGATTTATTTTGGGGTCTTGTTTGGTTGGTTTTGGGTGGGTTTTTAATTTTATTTGTTTATTTATTCTTATTTTGCGGTGAGGGGGAGGCAGTGAAGGGCAGAGAGAATGGTGCTGTTCGTTTTTAATCCATAGTCCTGAAATTACATGAAGAGACAACTTTCACAACCCTTTAAAGCCTGAATGGCAAGCTTAAGAGGATTCTATGCATTTTGAGCACTGTCTCCATGTATTTGTAAACTTGGATTTCTATTGACCAAACTATGTGACTTACAGGTTTTCAGGCTACATTGAGCCTTCAGAATTGTGCTTTTTGTGACACAACTGAATTCTTGGAAGACTTAAGTGCCCTATGGATTATCCTTTGGGATATGCCTGATATTCAGCACCAATAAAGACAAACCTCAGGGACCCATCTGTTTCACAGATACTCTCGTATATTACATGATGCTGTCTTCTCACAAAAACATTACTTAGGTATGGATGCAATGCCCATTCTTCCTCCCAAAACCAGAAATCCTCCATCACAGAGCTAAAAGAAGAATATTTGAGATGTTTGTACCTAAATGTAAATAAAGGGGGGGAGAGGGGAAAAATTAAAAAAAAAAATGGGAGAATTATACTCTAAAATTCACTCACATCTCACAGAACTTGCTGCTTCTCCTAATGCTTGCTCTTTCCAGAAAAAATCATTCATTCAACAGATTTTTTTCATCATTTGCATCAGTTTTCTCATGTAGATTGCACGTATTAATTCTGATGGAACAATCTAAAAGACTTATGAAGCAACTCAGCAAGAATGTACATCAGAATAGCAGTTTATATGCAAATACCTAAACTGGAAAAACATAAATTGTGTTTAGAAAGTGAAAGACTTCAAAATATTTTCTTCAGGGATCACCCCTGCGGCTCTGTATGTCAAAAGTCCTAATTAACAGCTGGACACAGATAATAAAATACCACAGAATAACAAGACTTAAATCAAATAACAGTTGTGAAATAAAAGGAATGTTTACTTTGTAGCTTCTTCAATATTAGATTTATATTTGGCATCTACAAAGCATAGGTATGTGTTCAAGCATAAAACTAGCACAGGTATTAAGGGCTCCATCCTACGTACCACAGAGCTGAACTCTAGGCAAACATTTCATTTTGTGTAAAACCTAGTAATCACAAACAAAACTGTGCTTATTTTATAAAAGGTAATAGGCATTAAAAAAAATCACACAGATGTGTGAAATACACAGACTAAAGCTGGTTTAAGCCACGACATGCACTAGTGAGTCTTCTGCCAAGTTTTATTTACCAAGAACACTGCTTGTTTGATTGCCTTGGCAATGACACTGGCTAAACATGATTTTGACATTCAGGGCCAAATTTGACAGCCATTAAATTGCAAAACAAATCAGTTAATAGAAATCAGACAGGATTAGATTTATCCCAGAGACACTTTACAAACATTTGATTTCAGTTAGTGATACGTTGGTTTACTCAAGTTAGAAACAAATTTCATACCATTTACATAAATTTTCTTCTTAAAAACAGATCTGTCTTTTACACATTGAAGTTGAAAAGATGCCTTCAACAAGTGGGGGATCTTTCGGAATGGGTCTGTGCTGAAAGGCGATTGGTAGAATTTTCTACTAACTAATTAGTGGCACGTCCTATTTTCTTATTGATTTATAGCTTCTGATTAGGCTGGTTGTGGAATGCATTACCAAAGAGCATCACATCTGATGTTTGTTTTATTTTGGGCTAGCCTGTTACTCATTTTCAGATACAGAGATCCTCTTAAATAGAACGTAAAATGAAGGCTGTCATAAGTATAAATTTGTGTACAATCGAGTTCTATTACATGCTTTCATTGCAGAAACAGAGGTCTTACCCCACAATTTTCCCAGCTCAACTCAGACTGCCTATTTTATGCTCTTTACGTGGTTATTATTGCAGGCACTGAAATTAAAACAAGCCTGCCTTAGCATTCAGTATAGTATTTTCAGGAGCTTCCTTTCTTCAGACTCAAATCTCTCACACACACATGCATGTCTTCCTTTCTTTGGTGAGTAATCTTTGCAAAATGCGATAGCACAACCTGGGTAATGTTTTACTATCCACTTTTGCAAATAAACTAGAGCTCCTAGACATTCCTCTTAGATTCTGGTTGTTCCAGTGAGATTCTTCTCATCATCATAGCTTTGGATGAACAAGACAAATCTTAGAGAAATCTAAGGCTATGAGAATTTACACAAACATGCCATTAACATAGCAAGCCACAAACGTCAGGGATCAACTAACATTGCCATTGTGCCAAAACAGAATAAATTAATATCTGCAAGCAAATAAGTTTTCCCGATATTAGTCATAAAGTCAAATGAGAAGTGCACAAACATTTAAAAAGGGGGGAAAAAAAAAAAAAAAAAAAAGCATCCTCTGACTGTATAATCCTCAGGAGGCTTCCAGGCCACAGAATGCAGGATAACTGCATTCCTCCCATACCAAACCCTGGCCTGAAGAAATCAGGCCTGGAATCAGTTTCTGAAACTCATTTAACAGACCTGCTTTTCCCAAACTGGAGAGAACACATTAAAATTCAAAGAAATCTTCACATGTGAAAAACAATAGATGCTCCTAATTAATCAGTCACACCCCAAAAAGGTTTTAACATCTTCCTATTTTAAAAGTATTTCTTAAACTTTTGTAGATGCTAAAATACACTCATTTCACATGCATAATACTAAAGGAACTTCTTTTCAGAAGTCATTAACTGTTAAATGGTTCATAGTTGTTTAGCTGGAAAAGAATAAACGTGCACAAATAAAACTCATCTCAAAGACAGGAATTTGAGTTCTGGAACATTACATTTTACCCAAATGCACACACAGTATGCTTCTGTCAATCGCAGAGGAAAAGCATGGTGGGGAACCATACTACACACAGGAAAATATATTTTAAAGTTTAGTGGAAGAGGGAAAGTCCATTTAGAAAAGGACTTCAGTATCTTGAAATTAACTTCTGTTTAAAAGTAAGTGAAACTTCTATATATATTTTGAGATCCTCCAAAATCCCTATAAATCATAATTTTAAAATACTAGTACATTTAAAGAAAAAAAAAAAACCCAAAACTCCAAAAAGCAACACCATTTGAAAGCAAACAACCCTCCAAAGAGCACATAACTGATAAGAATGTCAAAACATGGGCAAGCGGTGATACCGAAGTATCCATCAACATTCCTTTCAGAAGCAAAAAAATGCTGGTGAAATCAAGGCCGTTTCACAGAGTATTTAATTTTGCCAAATCTGACAAAAGTGGTTTATCACAATTCTTGTCCATCCATTCATAGCAGTCATTTTCAAAACTATTTGTAACCTGAGCTTAGGTGTTTTCCATTTTACTAAATGCTCTCTTCTCAATAAATAAATAAATTAATAATAATAAACCAACTCAAAAGCAGCTCATCATACCTGGGAGTGATTCATGTGCATATGCATGGCCTGATGCTATGACTCCCCTTTTTCAAAGATGTCTGTGTGTACTTAAGGAATACTACAAATCGTACTTAATTGTATACGTACAAAAATGTGTGGTGGTGTTGCAGACACACAAGCCAACTAATTCACTCATTTGGGCTTAAAGTCTGTAAATGAACAAAGTATTGCCCCCCCAGGCCTCTCCTGGTAAGTCTGTATTTAATACTGGCTGCTACTTAGATAGTACAAATTCAACTCCGGAGAATATGAGTTTTAGTTTGCCTGATAAACCACAGTTAATAAACCTATCACTCTTGCGTCCATCTTTTAAACTGTCATATATCATGTTTGTTTCTACATAATCATCCCATATTGTTAATTGATGAAGTGCTTGCTTCATATTGGCCTAGTGAAGGCTATCTAACAGCTTTAGAAAAAAGAAATAATTTGATATTTTGCTAAATATTAATTCAAACAGACAACATGTTGAGTTTTTTCATAAGAATCTGCTTATGATTTCATTCCTTTAAAAACATTTTATTCAATTGGCAAGAATTACTACAAGCAGCTTTTTTTTTTTTTTTTTCTCTCACCATTCTTAGTTGCTCTTACAGATGGACAAATTTCTCATGCCCCTTAAGGGCTTCATCTGACCAAGTCACTGTTCAAACAAATCAAGATAAATCGCTACCATTACACAAGGCAAATTCTACTGGGCTTCCTCATCATCTTGCACTGTTTGCTTCAGCCCTTGGAGCGCGGTACGATGCCCTGCGCTTGTACCAGCGCTGCCGTCTGGAGAACTGTGCTGCAAACTACACCAGGTGTAGGCTTCATGGTTATTTTACTAGGAGGACATGAAAGTCAGTTCCCCACTGCAGCTCATTGTGTACCCCAGTGAATATCACAGGGGAACAGTGGAGGTAGTGGCCCCGTAGTCAGAACCAGCTTTCCTAAGTGCCCAGCTCAGAGACACTCCTGCCTTCTCCTGCCCATGCCTGGTGGTTTAGCACTCCCTCAGCTGCGCCAGTATGACTGCGGGGGGGTGGGGTGGGGGGTGGGGGGTGGTATTCAGCTTTAATTCACATAATCAGATTGATAGAAGAATCTGTTTTCCAGAAGGGAAAAAAAAGTCTATCGGTAACACAGATGACTTTAGCAAGGCCCACAATCAAGTGTATCAACAAAACCTGGAGAGCTCCAACCCAGCAGAAATGGGAAATCAAAAGGAAGGGGGATGATGATGTATGCAAGCAGCTTACTTGCTCTCAAGCCAACATCTCAAGAAACTGCATCCTTAGACATGAGTTGATCAGTCCCCAAATAAACCTGCAGGAAATTAGTACTCCTCCTCCTGCTGCTCACTGAACGACTTTCAAGGATCTGATTTGTGAACTTCCCCTCTATGGCACACGCATTTCCCATCTGTGCTACGCGCAGCCTGATTCCACAAGGATTTTGCACACAAATAAATCAGAGCTATGTTTTGAAGGTAGCTTTATATTAACATATGTAAAATGCCTTGGGGAAAAAAAAAATATATATAATTATGTAACCGTGTGAACCACACATCCATGTATGGAGAAATCAGCCCAAATGTGCTTTCCTTGAAATGTAAAAACATTTGTCGGCAGACACCACTTTGGTGCAGAGATTGTAAGGTGAGTGAAAAGAAGAGAGGGAGAATTATATTCACCATAACTTCCTTGTCAAATCACACATACCACACCTGTGAGCACGGATCCAACACTGGATCCTCTCAGGCCACCGCATCCAACGCTTTTAGGTGGCGAGCCCAACCAGAAGAAACCTACATGCCCAAAATCAGAGTTCAAATTTTTCACCTAAGGACCCATCAAAAAGCCCAAATAAAGAACTGAATATCTATCTAAGGCTAACTTTCTGGGGTTTATCATAAGAAACATTTTATTCTTATATATTCATTTGTAAACATTGCTCGTTTTCTGTAAAACAGCATCAGTTTACCTAACGTAACAGAAACATTTGAATTCATTTTTCTACTTAGGTCTCTGTGTTAATGACGTATTTATCCTAAACAGGAACTAAAGCATCCTTTTCTTGGGGGATTGGCTTTACAAAAAATCGCAGCCACATCTCACCTCACCAGGTCCGACCTGACTGAAGGCAGCTATCCCACTGCCTCATCACTGATGACATCCGAAACGGTGCCTATCACCACAGTGTCTGTGAATACCTTATATATAGCAGATCCAAAGGAAGGTGTAATATCTGCAAAAGCAGATGGTATAAGAGGTCTGGCCAGTTGGATAAAAGCCCAGGTTTTCATACCTTAAACTCAAGTGAAAGCTTGAGCAAAATGAATACAGCAGCTTTCTGAAAATGTCCACATTTGCACTTCAGCATAGTTTTTGCATGAGCAACCTTTCTTCACAGTCTGGAACAGTGCTTAGCAAGATAAATGGAGAAAGCATGTTGCCATGTAATGAAAGTAAAACCAGAATCTAGAATACAATCTGATGACTGGTATATATCATGGTTTTTTTTTTAAAAAAGGGGGAGTGGGAGCAGAGAGAGACGCATACAGCTTCAAAGGATAAAATAGTCCCCAAAAATGTCACAGTTCAATCCATGGCAGGGAACATTTATTAAAGGAATTTTCCTGCAGCATGCTATTTGTCCTCCTACAACCTGAAATTTGGATTTGTACGTTTTCATCCACCACTTCACACTCAAAAGCCTCAAAGGAACATTCAGATTAAACAGCAGCCACAGGAGAAAACCCTTATGACCTTAAACACTATAATAGACTTCAATGTTCATCATTTGAGCTGTAAGCCTGCAGCAGGGTTCCTCAGAGTATATCAGCACACCAGTATTTCTGGCAGGAAGAGCCTCTCAAAAGCATGAAAGAACTTATCACAGAAACTGGATTATTTATTTTTTTTATAATTTTCCTTAACACTTGCAGTGGGACTGCTATCTAGAGTTAGCTATTTCAATAGAAATACTTGCTTTTTCAAGAAAAAGAAAAGGCACTTTGCGATGTGTTCATATAAACAGATTACACCAAAGAGGAGTTCTTTACATCATGGATTTCTCCAACCACATCAATCCGCTAATTTTCCCATTTGACCAGGAAAAAAAAAAAGTAAATACTCTTCTTGTATACTAAAAAAATGCTACATAACTTTGTACAGAAACTTGTTTGTAGCACCCAGAGACAACTGTTTAACATATAGCAGTCTATATGGAAGCATGATACAGCTAAATGTTCAACATAACAAATAGCTGTCAGCACTGGCTCGCCTGCACTCACACAACGGCTAAAATCAAATCTCACACTCTGAGGCTTCAGTTGGTCATCTGGAAGGTAAGCGGTATCTTTGAACCCCAATTAGACCCGACTTTTTTATTTTTCTTTTTAGTTTATTGATTTTATTAATTGAATTTACTTCTTTGGGGGTTAGGTTTTTACTTCTCCTCAGTTATTACAGATTAGCCAGAACTAGTGGCAGGATAACAGCAGGGGTGTGTGTACATCACTGCTTTGAGATCATGTCTGACAATGTTTTTCCATAGATGATCAGAGTGAACTGACAGCCATAAAGAGCGGGCACCATTTCTGAATCATTTCTCCTGCCTGTAAAATAAGAATTGGACTATTCTTCATTCTACCTCTTACTGCAACTAAAGACATAACTAGTTCAAGGACGATGCAGCACTTTTTGTGCAGGTCTCTGAGGTCTCACAAACTGGTGCGGCAGTGTTCTCTGCCTGTGGCATGTGACTTGCTTCTCTTGATCAATAAAACATTTAGCTGCAGCAGCTTGGGGTTTAATTAAGTGGGATTTAGGTGAGTTGTAACAGCATGGCATATATATATATATATATAAAAAAATAAAAACTTAAATAAAGATGGTTAAATAGTATACCTCACGGTTTCAGGCACCATAAAACTACAAAGCATTCAGACAGGGAACAGTGTCTCCTGGGAGAGGGTCATCCTCATAGAACATTATTCTGTTACATTTCCTAACTCAGCATCATCTCAGCTTTTAAAAGTCATCCTGAAACATGTATTCCCTTCTTTACAAAGTGCTGTCTTCACATAGAATCACAGAACGGTTTGGGTTGGAAGGGACCTAAGAGCTCAGCTAGATCCAACTCCCCTGCAGTGGGCAGGGACACCAACTAAAGATGTCCTCTGGATCCTGCTCCCGTATTTCGATACTGCTCCCTTCAGTTATCAAATACTTCAAACATTTGCAGGCTAAAACCTTGACACTTCAATAGGATAATCTTAAACATCCAAAGTACAAACTACTTGAGCACAAAGTATCACTGTTTTTCTTTACAACGTCATTTAAACAGGTTTTCTCACTCAGTGCAGTATTCTTAAATTTCTGAAACTTAAGGAACCATAAAAATGTATAATAAGAAGAAAATTATATGTTGTATTTAATAAACACACTTTGGAAATAGGATATTTGAAAGACACCAAATTTAATTAGTTAACGGTCTCAGTGATCTAAAGAAAAAGCTGTAGAATTTTTGAAGTGGTGGCAAGCAAAGTGAGAGAGCGCCCTGCGGTCTATTTATTTTCTGAACCAACTTGAGGTCTATTCACATGTAATTTGCAAACCCAAATAACAAAAATAAACATTATTTCGTTCACAAAAATTACTTCCTAACAAAAACATAAAAAAAAAAAATTACATAGCCAATCTCCAAGCTAATTAAAAAAATAAAAGGGGGGGGGGGGGGGGGGGGGGAGGGGGGAAGGAGATACTCCGCTCTAGCTAGAGGTCTTTAACAATGGCTTCATTTCTTTGTCCCTGCACACTTTGCCATTTTCCTCACCACTTAACTTTTACCTAGGCAACCTTCATGTTTTCTGGCTTTCTGACCAACTTTTCTCTCTAGACTTCAGTATTAAGAACTTTGTGCCTTTAATCCCTGCCTCTACCCTGCTCCCACCTGCTGCTCAAAGTAGGATTTTATGCTTACTACTATATCATACCATACACTTTTGAACTTAAGCACCAAGCGAGGCTCTATCACTAAAATGTTTAACCTACAAAGTCTTGATGTTATAACAATGCATACAGATACTTCATTAAAATCCTTCTGCGGAAAGGCAAAGAACATTTTTCTTTTAGTTAAACCAACTATACTTGGGATTTTTAACTACTGTTGGAATTATACTACAATTTCTATCAACTTGAACGTACCTAAACAACCTGATTTTGGTTTAAAATTAAGGAAGCTTCACTGCCAAAACAGTTATCAATAATATTTTTGTAAGTTTTATCAAATTCCTTTAAAAACTTGTCACAAACAAAATAAAACACTACATATTTCATAACTCTAGTTTCTTCTCATATTACTGAAAATATTTTAAATAAGGCTTTCTGACAGAACCCTCCTTCAATATTAACTCCAGAACTGGGATATTCTGTACACAAAAGTAATGTCCTACATTTTATTAAGCACAGAAACCCTACTGCACTATGTCAACTTAGTGCTCTGCTATAACATCACTATCTCTCGAGTACCACAGCATCTTTCTGAGAAGTTTTTAACATCTTTCATTCATTTTTGTAGCATTAGCTGAAGTTTCCGACATAAGAAGGTTATGATCCTTCCATGTCAAGAGTGAGATTTTGTAACTGTGTGGATACTTTTTCCTTAGAAACAGTGAAGTATAATTATCATATCTCTACAATAGACTTAATTCTTCCCTAGTCCCCTCTCAATATAAGGCACTGAATTGTAACATTTTCAAGATACTGGTTTCCAAGAGTCTTTCCCACTCTATACTAACCTCTTCATCTACTACAGGCAGCAGCTACCGGAAATGTAATTACCGAACAGCCTTGTATGTTTTGTAACTTGAACTGAAGAGCTCTAGTCATCTAAATTCCCCCTAACCAACCTTTAGCACAAGAAACCCTTCTAATTGGAGCCACCAAAAAAAAAGGAAAAGTCTCCTATTAAAAGGTAGACCACACAACAGAAAAGGACAACGTATGCTGAATTTGATTACAGTTATAGCATACTATTGATTTTCAACCGCTGCAGGTTTGGGGTTTGTTTATTTTTTTTAATAGATTGCAGGAATTTATAAATCCCTTAAAGGAAATTCGTAACAGTTTGTTAAACACATGCTACTTCTCTGCTATTCAGTATTTCTCTCATGATCTACAAGTTTCTTTGATTTAAAAAGATCATCCACACTTTGATCCCCAAGCAAGAGGCACATTTAAAGTCATGTATGAGAAGAAAAGAAACTGAAGATGTCACTAAGGTCTTCCTAGCAATATGATCACAAAAGACATTACACTTCAACTTAAATATGTTACAATCTGTTGCTATAACAGGGAATAATCAGCTAGTACATAGTACTAGTAGAGCACATCATGAAGGCACATACATGTGATATTTGCAGATGCAACTACAGCTACTAAGTCACTAATAGTCACTACTTACACAAGTACGTTACAAAACTTGTAGTCAGTGCAATGCTCAGGACAATCAAGATGGCATGCTCAGACCATAGGCGGCTCAATTTCATACCTGCCTGCAAAATATGACCTAAATTTATACCTTTTTCCTTGGTCTTAGCACATTTTTGTTGTGTGGAATTTCAGCAGCCAGATGAAACACAGCCTTGTAACATCTAAAAGAAATGGAGCTATGAAGTCAGGTTTCACGCCTGCAAGCACCTTCCTGACTTCACAAATTCATCAACAGCCAAACGTGCACCTTCTCAGAAGTTATACTTCAATTTACAACCCAGCTCTTCAGGAACATGAATCACCACCTTCACTTTTCTGCTTTTCCCACAATTTAACTAGATAAATGTACAGAGCTATGCAAGTGTACCACCCCCCACGTGCCCTCCAGCCATCGGATCACTTGGCTGGGGAGTTAGCGGCATTCGAGGTTCCCCTTAGCAAACCGTTTCTCTTGCTGCAGCTGCCTTTCTCAGCACCTTCAATACACAAGGCAAACACAACTACTCAAACACCATTGCCTTCCAACATTTGCTCACTCACATGCCAACACCTCAAGGACCTCTTGATGTTTTGAGTTGCAAATTTTGTGTTGCATAATATGTAATTGTCAAATGAACTTCAATCAGCGATGTCCAAAAAGGCTTCATGGTCTTTTACAACTATGTCAGGACAATGGTAAACACGGAGAGCAACTCAATGAAAAGATGGCTGTGCGTCAGGCTGAGGCGGTGTAATCAATGCACGTTACAAATTAAACCCATCATGCCCTTAATTACTTTGCTGGGTTTTTACTGTCACTCTACATTTCAGGTTATTCTCCAACTAGCTAAAGCCTAATGACAACAGAATTTTTACATGAGCGCTTTCCAGGCTTCTCATGTTTGACAGTGCAATACTCCTTCCAAAACATAAAATATCTTGAATCTACAAAAATAAAAGGCTTGAGGAACATTCAGTTATTTTATACACTCCAAAAAGCAGCATTCTGATGTAATACAGTACAGTCTTTTAAAACTATGCTTGGCCAAAGTATTCAGTGACATAATATGGATTATTTTTTTTTTAATTGGCAATATAATATGTTAGCTCACAGAATACTTCATTTTCTTCAAAGTCCACAGACAAAAAGGAAAAGCTGTTAATTCTACTGCAGCACTTAAAAAATCTTCTGGTGTTTAGGCTCAGAACAACCATAATTACAGTGATTTTGAATAGAACAGCTCGGGCTTCCATGTCAAAACCTTTTCTCTGAACTAAAAGGACACTTAAAAAAGACTAAAATGCTTCAGCTTTTATCCAGACTGCGGGTACTGTTTTCATTTCTTTGCAACCAAAATGTCCTACAGCACCAGCTGTAATGCCTATAGCTCTACTTTAGGACAGCATCTGGTAAATAATGGTGTGTTAATATGTTGACTGACAACCAAACAAACCTCACGATCCTGGACAATTTTACTACTTCTTCATTGACAAAATAACAGGCCAGTTGATCAGACCAACAGCTCAGTCCTCACTCATGTTTTTCACTCGGAAATGACTGCCACTTGGAAAAGAACTTGTCTCCCTATAGCCTCAAACAGCAGAAACCTGAAGTAGAGCTATTTTCTCATGAACATCAGATTTAGACTGCCTTTGACACTGATCCAAAGTGATCACAAACAAAAGAGAAAAATACATTCCTCCGACGGCAGAGTAAAAGGCTCAGTGAAAATCAGACACTTGTTTTATCTTGCATGGCACTTGAATGTCAGACTTCATAGGTTCGATTCTATATAGCCATTATGGAGAGTTACACTGGAAAAGTTGTACGTTCCACACAAACTTGAATAAATGCCAATATATATCCTCTCATCCATTATGTCATCCACAACTTCAACTGTAGTACAAAGCTGGAGAACATCAGCACCTTTTTAAGAACCAGTATCTAACAAAATAGCCTAAATTTATCCTGACTAGCTTGAGTCTAACAACACATCATCTCTTCTGCACGATTACACGAGAGTAGTTCAAAGACTACAAAGAGTCTGAGACATCTCCAAAAGCACTCAACAGCACCCAGAAAAACAAAAGCAAAATAGCTAATCAGTGAGGTCAGGAAAAACTTATCTGAGATTATGATCAACTTGTAAAATGACTCCATGTAGAAACAGAGGACATCATCATGTGCCACACAGATCTCCAGATACACTTTACAGCTTTCCTTCAGCTAGAGTATTTAATCTGAAATTCAATACTGCAAGGGAAAATGCAACATAATAACAAAGATTAAAAGCTTTCATTTTCTGAGAGCTTCTTCACCCCAGAGATTACCACAGTTTAAAACTGTACACAACGTGTCATGTTTTAAATGTTTAAACTTGTCTTCTGATGATCCGTTTGTATTTTAACACGCTTCAGTGTGTTAGGTCTTAAATTTAGTAAACTGACTATTTTTCTCTATGCTGTGACACTTTATGGCTTTAGAAATATTTTGACTCTAGGAAAAGGTACGGAGAAGTAATTCCCACCCACTTTATAGAATTGCATAAAAGTGCCTTTCAGCAGACCCCATGCCCGCACCCCGTGGCAGTCCCAGGTACGCTGCTCTCCGCACGGGCAGGAAACCCCAGCAGCATGTCAGGAGCCAGCCCCACGCACACACTAAACAGAGAGATGCTTGAACACAGCAGCTGTCCGGGAAAATGAAAAATGTCTCAGCGGTACTTTCTGTTTTAGCCTGAAGAAAAATCCATAACCAAACCAGTGTTTCTCGCACGTGCATTTTACTCAGTTGTGCCCTAACTCTCCCACAGGTGTGCCCTGGAGCGCCCGTCCTCTCGCTGCCCCTTGCTGTGCACACCAGGCGCGTCGCCACCATCCACGTGCGAACCCCATGCAAGGGCAAGGTCCAGCAAGCGGTTCTAGAGCTACCAGTGACAAGCTGCAAAGGGTCATGCATTACAGCTTTTCCTGTGAGCATCCCGTGATAGCCCTTCACGCGATATAAAGCCCTGTCTCTCACAGGGTTGGATGCCAAAGTGACCAAGTTTTACAGTCGCAGCAAACCTTCACTAGGTAACTGCTCTGCTCAATCATACCAGTCTGTGCTTTAAACAGAGGTTTCAGCTGATGTTTCTACCATTCAATCTAATGCTTCGTCCAAATTTCCAAACCTGAAAATACAATTTAGAACACAGTATATAAATGGTATTCTTGGGGGGGGTGGGGGGGTGGGGGGATGGGGGGGTGGTGGTGGTGGTGGTGGTGTGCGATGCTTTTGTGGGATTATTTTTTGTTTAATATCTGCTTATGGATTCAGGCACATCATAATAGCTGCTGGCGAATGGTAGCATTAATAACGGTAGCATTAATAAAAAGATTGTTTCCATGGAGAACAAAAAAGGTCAAATCATAATTTATTGGAAAGAATTCAACGCTATCAGTTACAACTACTACACACACACACACTGAAAAATAATAAAAAACCTGGTGCCTATGTCAACTGTTTACATTGCTTATCATCTGCAACTTGACGGGAACATCTCAGGTAAAAGCTGTCATGGAAATACATTTTTATTGCAAATGAGAAGTTGACAGGAAGATAAAGCAGGTGAAAAATAGCTAATGGAAAGAGAGCTACATGTCATGCACTCAGGAGGTGAGGTGTGCACGTAGAATTTAATTTCTGTAATTAAATGTCAGGTTGCATAAAGCAAGAATATAATTAGTTCAGCATAATTTAGTGCCATTCAGATGGAACTGGAGCCTTGTGTACTCACCAAACAATTTGTACTAAAACAACACAAGCTGTTCAAACAAATTGACATTTTTAATTCCTACTTATAACAGACCTTTATTATCAGTTTCTGAGTTAGGATGTTTATTACGAATACAAAATAATTCAAAATACTTTGGGAAGGATGAATCTAGAAAATGCCACAGCCATTTATCACAAAACCATCAGGTCAAGGTAACACTGCAATAATATGTATCCACTTATTAGGATCACCTAAAGAGAGGTAACACTATATCAAAAAAAGGCAAATAAATTCTGAACTTAATGAATCAATCATTCTTAATTGATTAAGAATTAATTCAAAATTTTCTGCACTGAAAAGAGATTTGGGTGTTTCTCTATATGGAGGTGGAAAATATACGGGAAATCTGCTGGTCTTGATAGCTTTACCTTCCTTCTTGAATTATTAAAACATCCTTTCCTTCAAGCTACTCAAGAACTGAACTTCTTAACATTTAAGCCCAAAGTATTTCTTATCAGTACTTGTAATTATTAGTAAATACTTCTGTAAGCATCCTTATGTTCACAGAAGATGCACAATGTACTAATGAGTTACTATCTGAAATCCAGAAGAAAAAACCCTTGAGTCTTCAGAGGCAAGGATTCAGCCAAGAAAAAAAACCTCTGTAACCCAAGCTGCAAGATCCACTCCTACAAAACTGAAAATGTTGTTAACTGTTGCAAAATGTGATCAAGTTACCATTAATTGTTCTTAGCTTCACTCAAAGCATTTCTGCACCAGAACATATTCCAAAATTTGCACTGACCCTACTCTTAAAAAAATAATCTTATTCTTCATTGCAGTTGAAGCAAGTAGCCCTGCATTTTATGCATTTATCTCTAATTATATTCAGAATCTGAGTCATGTTGCTACCTATCTTAATCTCATTTAAGAAAAGATTAACCTTTCTTGGCTTTTCACCACATAACCAGCTCTTGAGAATTACCACGTGAGAACGGACACATGACACTCAAGCATCCTGTGCCATTAAAGCACATTTCCAATTACTCTTATATCGCCTGTATCAGACTACATAAACTATTTACAAGAGAAAATTTCTGTATTTCATGCAATTCTAATTAGAAAATACCAAAGGATGTGTCAGAACAGTCAGTTTCTGTACAAAACAGAAAACGTTTTGATTGCCAAACACAAACTAATTACTTCAACTCTACAGTAAGGGAAGAAGCATAAACACTCCTTTAGCTGAGGAACTAAGGTTAAACCTGGCTACAATATTAAAATAATTTAAAATACATGTATAGCAAATGAGCAGTGTGGAGAGTGAACATGACTTAGCTGAATCAAGAAGAGTACTGTTCCCCTCCAGAATGATATTCCCAAAGGAGTCATTTGAATTTAGGCTTCCTATCTGACCAATACTTATGCCCCACATATATTCATATATTTTTTAATAACCCACAAAGATTCTTAAGCTTCCCACTTCAAGACTGAGGTCATTTTTATTTTTAAACATCTACATGGGGGAAGGGTGCAAAGGAGAGTTGAGAGCTTCAAACTGGTTACACAAGCATGTTAATAAAAAGAAAGGAATTCTTCCAGAAAACAGTTTATGCACAAATGCCATAGCCTTGCATTTACAGGAAACCTACAATCACCGGAGTGTTACAGAGAGCCACCAATGGTCAGAATGTGCAATGGTATATCACGAGTGATACAGCGCACTCAGGTGATTTCATATTACAGGAAGGAACTGGTAAACCACATACTGTTAAATGCATGCAAGTCTGCTTCCTCCTCCTCACCCAGCTTCACCTATGAACCAGTTCCAGCAGCAGCACAACAATCTTCATTCTAACTGCATGTAATGGAGACACTAAACACCATGGCTTCGCAAAAAATAATTGTGAAGAAACCTCTTCTTTAGAGCTGCATATAGTCCTGGCAAGCTGAAGAGATTAAGGTATATCCATATGCTTAAAAGTGACTTGGTGATGACCAGTGAAAAGCACCTAAACACACACGCACAAAGTAAGGTAACCAGTTGTGTTTTGGATTCTCTCTCTGCCAAATACTTTCTTAAGCTAATATTGATATTTTAACCACAGCTCAAATTCTCTGACTGAAGTAAATATGCCTTTATAGTGGATTGCTTTTTCTGGACATTTGCCACTCCAGACATTATCCTTCGTTAATGGCAGAAATGGGACTAGCCCTTGTCAAGAAACTGCTTAAGAACACACATTCTGTTTTTTCTTTTTTTGAACATAGAATATGGAAAGCATTAACTTATTGAACTATACACAGCAAATATTCCTTTAAAAAGTAAACATTTGAACTTCTTTTAGTACAATTAATTCTCATCTCCAGCTATTTTTTAAAGTATTATTTTTACTTGACTTTTAATTCAGAATTTCATCTCTGCAGAGCTACCAAGCAGATCTTGTCAGATAGTTGTTTCATCATGCTACAGTGAGTGAAATGCATCATACCACTGATTTTACAACACTGTGGGAAATGATTTGTTTTCTGCACATTATGAAACTATATATCAATACTACGTACAACCTCTGTGGTTCATATACTTCATATACAGATAGTCCATGGGACTCCTTCTAGCCTTTTACTTCTCAACTTGAGCACTTCCCTTGAAAACTTATTATAAATAAGACCTGAGTCACCTAACTACATATATATTATAATATAAAGATCCATTACCTGTTTGTGGGGTTTCAGTTTTTTTTAAATAGAGCTTTTTGCATGAACAAGAGTATGTCAGCTTCACTAACTGTATGCAAACAGTGATGTTGATGCAACCATTTAATCTCCAATGATTCAGCTAAGAAAACATGCAAATACAATCACGGCTCATCTGAGGTGACATCCTAACAATGCATCAGCAAAGAAAATTAAAGAGATCATGGCTACAAGCAATTCATGGTGATGCCAAGGCAATCACAACAGCTGTTAGTAAAGCCTTGAAGGACCATTTTTCTTCAGTAGCTTTTATTACACATTAACATTAAAAAGTCTAAAAGTGAATAACAATTTTTCCTTCAGAATACAGCACAAAAGAATAGCTCATTCCTAAATTTTTTAATTAATTAGCTGTTGAGGACTCTACTGCTATTTCTTTAAAGGCAATTTGTAATATCATGCATTTCAAATATCCTTATACTCTGTTTTTTGTTATTAAAATTGGTTGACAAAGATATGTCAGAAGCAGTTCCTATGACAATCATTATGAATAAGCAGAGTCTTGAAGAGCAGACACTAAACTCTGGATGGGAGACAAACTCTTCCATCCAGTTCTGCCATGTCTCTATGATACAGAGCCAACACCGTTCATTTGAGTTCATTTTAATTACTCAATATTTATCTTTTCTCTTTGGACAGTACCTTTCTATGAGCATATGTACCACCTGGCAAGAAAGCCAAGCCATCATGTACCATATAATACAAAGTCTAAGAGAGACCAAGTGAGATCTCCGGCCAGCAGTTAACTGTCAGCTCCATTTGAACAGGTTTGTAAAGCTGTGGGTAGTTGAGTCCTACTAAAATGATGGGGATGTGCAGCTGGCAAAATCCACATGCAGAAGTTTCACCGTGTTTTCAAGATTTTTTTGCAAGCCGTCATGAACACTGAATTTTCATTAATTGTAAAACTTGCTCAAGATTCAGAACCTTCATGGAGTTAATTGTATGATTCTTTGAAAAGGGAGAGAATAAAGAAAGATGAAACTTTGCAATCCATAGGTACTCTCTAACAGCTATTAGTTAATTTCCAAAAATTTGTACTGGCTATTTAAATATCAACCAATGCACACTGCAGCATCTGTAACTATAACTGCAAGGTATTTTAAAACAAAACAAAACAAAAAAACAACAACAAAACAAACCAACCAAACCAAAACATTAGGAAGATATACACACACAGCATGGGGCTTGAATGAGAGATAATCATGCAGAGATCATTTTCCATTGTGGGATTTGGGGGTTGGTGAGGGGTTTTGTTTTGATTTGTGGTGTTTTCTGTAGTTTTCGGTTTGTTGGTTTTTTGGTGTTTTTTTTTTTTTAATTTGAGACAACAGTTGTAAACACAATACTGGGTAAGCAAAGTCACTAGTCACTCCTGTTCCCCTTGCATTATTTCTAAGGATTATTTCAGAACAGCCTTCTGCAAATTGCTAGCTGTCGTTTCAAAAACAATGGGAATAAACCTAATAAAACTCATTCATGTATCATTTTCTCCTTTACCTTTTGCTCCCTTCTATTCTTTCACATACAACCTGCAGTGAAGTGAAAAAATCTCAAAGTACTTCTAAATTTTGGTTCATTCAATTAGTATTTAAATTTTATAGGTGGCAAATGACAGTATTACATTCACAGTCTTCTGAGGAAAGAAAAGGCAGTTATTGAAACTATTCACACAGAGTATAGAGCTCAACAAGTAACTCAGCAAGCAGCCAAGCAACAGTTCAACACATAGAGATGACTTAAATACAAGTCCTGTTCTGCATGTCAGGCAGCCAGAACTTCCACTACATGGGAACAAGTGTCACTGTGCAACCTGCGGTCACAGGAAAGCACCACCTTCTGCATACCCCAACTTCCTAAACCCTATACTGTATTTCTGGTTCTCACTACCTGAAGAAAGTCAGGGTACACCTTACAGACCTAAAATATTAAGCGATGACTGATATTTTGAAGAAGAAAAAAAAAAAGGGGGGGGGGGGGAGGGAAGAAAAAAAAAGAGATTTGGTTTGTCTGCAAATAAGAGGAACTAGAAAAGGAAGTTATTCATTTACAAAACGTTTACATAAAAATTCCATAAAACAACAAAAAGTTGGATCATGTAATCAAATGGTTCTATATGATAAACAAAAAATAAACAAAAATTAGTCTTCAATGGAATAAAAATTCAGATTACAAACAAGTACTGAATTCGCATAACGGCCCAGATATCAGTCCTACCTATTTCCTAAATGCAAGCTTTCATTTCTCATTCAGAGCCAGATTCTCATTATCTAATTTTCAAGGAGACTTTCTCTTAACTCTATCCTACACATTAGTTTATCTTTAAATAAGTGTCAGGTTTTGAATTTCACTAATAACTTGGACAAAATGAAGACTTTTCTTTGTGGTTGAACTGACGCTGCAAAATCTTATGGATTATCTGAAAATTAATCTTATTATTGAATTATTTGAATTATATAATAATTGTATTCATAGAAAAAGACAAGTAGAAATATTTAGAAATGTAAAAATTTGTTATGTGCTATTCGTGACATATATCTGAATTCACAATTCAGATCTGTCAGATATTACAGACACTGCTTTTGAAATATTCACAACACCCTAACCAAAAAATAATTTTCAGTAAAATGCAAACTCAACCAACTAAAATACATCCTTGTTGCCTGATAAAAGTAAACAAAGTTTGCTGAAGCCATTACACAGTATAAATTGTTCTTCGTACTTTATCCAAGGACAAGCAGGTTTTATATATCAATATTTCACATGTCATATAACCCAACAACTAAAGTAAATTGAATACAATCAGCTGAAGTAGCTGCTTTTCAGCTTGTGTGAGGTTATAAAGAAAAGTCCAAATCTTCTTAATGGGACTGGTCTGCATAGCTCAGCACACCAGCAGCTGAATCTCTGGGCAGAAGCTCGTATGACAGCAAACCAAAAAGTGAATTTCTCTTACACACAAAAAAAACCCAAAACAAAACAAAACAAAAAAAAACCCCACACAAACAAAACCAACCCCAAATAACCCCAAAGAATAAAAACAGAAACAGGAAAAAAGAAAAGCCCAGAGGAACTAGCTGCTTATTACAGCAAATTATACACTGAATATTGATCTCCCAAATACTATTACTGCTGTAAAAATCACTCATAAAATTGTGCTTGCCTATATGCCTCCCGCTAAGGCAAGTTTTGAAGGATCAAAAGAACCCCCAAACATAAAGTAGTTAAATATACCCACATGCATTTATAACTCCAATATTAGAAAAGAAACAAGCAAAACACCATTTCCTCTCCATGTGACCTGTGCCCATCCTCTCCATGCATTCATTTTGTTTGTTAGGGGATTTGTAATCTTCTCAAACCTTGAACACTGTTAAGCCACGTCCGGCAACTCTTCCTGCTGATGTGGCAGAGAACTGCCAGCAGCAGGCCAGTGCACATCCTGCCATTGCTGCTGAGTAAGAACGTGGCAATTCCCTCACTGCCGTGGTACACCCAATCCCCTCACTGCCGTGGTACACCTGTAAGAGTATCAAACAAGCAGCAGGAGCAATCTTCCATAGCAAAAAAAGAGATTTAACTATTTAAATGACAGCACCTCATGCTAACAAGAAAACTAGCTGTGTATTTGTAGAAATTACTTGTACCTAAATCAAGAAGCTTAATAGCTGTCACTTTACAAACCTTTTTCAACTATTTACCTGTTCACCTAACAAATCATTGAGAATGAACATCTATTATACCTGTAGTTTATCTGTTCTACATTCTGTTATTTCTTATATTTGAAGCAGGATTTGTGATATGGCAGTATTCCACAGCTTATAAATTGCAGTGTATTTGTGGCTAGAATTTTACATGTAGGTTACACAGCTGCCCTGTATTAAGCAAGTAGCTGTAGTTATTACCTGTCATTAGGCAGCCAAAAGTAACAAGTTCCACTTCAGGGGATCAGCCACCCCTGTTCTAGCAATTCTGTTAGGATTGAAACATAATGACAACTTCCCAAATGCCCCCCGCTCAGGCTCCAGGACTGCTTTTCACCCCTTCCCCTTCCAGGCACGAAGAGGAGGCAGACGCATCCTGGCCTTCTGCACCTTCTGGAGCACACCAAAATAAACAGCTTGAGCACCATACTTACCGTCCAAATAAATAACTAATAACTCTACCCTTTTATTTGGGAAAGATTTTTATTAAGTCAAAAGGTGACAGAAGTAGCAGCTTTTGTACAAGAAAGGAAGATGCACTGAACTAAGAGCTTTGAAAAACAGTCTAGGAAAAATACTTTTTTTTTTCCTGCTCTCCATAATCAGCAAAAGTTTGTGCATCTTTACGGTCAAAATAATTACATTTAATCAGACACTTTTGTCCGAAGGTTACAATTATCATTGATTTTCTCTGAGCCGCAAAATTAATCGCCCTGTAATGAGACAATTTTCAATTAGAAATTATTGATCTATACACAAAAGTAAGTCTAACTTAACACTTAGAGGGAATTAGTTTTTAACATACTTGGTACTTCACAAGAATGAAAAGTACCTAGAAAATGTATTCTTCCAAATTCTCAGATAGTTAATATAGACAACTTTAACAGCTGGCATCCTGCCTAAATAAGTAGAAGAAAATTGTTTGGGTTATTTGGCTAACAGGATTTTAAAAACCCCGGAAGGAAAACATACATTGGTTTCCAACAGCAAGTATTCAGAATATTTATATTACATAGCGCAACATCCCGACTCACCTCTAAGGAGCAGTCATTAACTTACCATTCCCCACTTTAACTACCCCTGGATGCCACTATTTTACACCCATCTCTGCAGTACTTTGCTAGCGTTGAACAAGAGTCATTATTCTACACAACTGCAAGCATTTGCTTAACACTTACTAGGACAAGCTCATTTATCCTCATTGTTCAGCCAGCAGAGGCAAGATTTCACGGCCCACAGGCACTCACAGAAGTGTTCTGTAACTGTGCATAACTTGTACAATTGTATCCAAATACTTCCTATTGTAATTTCAGAGGAAATGCCATCTGTCAGCTATTTCAAAAGGGCATATAGGCTAGGTGTGGGTCACAGAAGTGTGGGTCACTGGTAAGTGGCACAGACAAAACCCATTCTTGTCTGTCCCTCTCATACTTCTGCGAACAAGGGAGAAGCTGCAGGACTGGGCTTTAAATCCTGTCTGCCTTTTTAGGATAACAAAAAAACCCCACCAAACAGCTGTACGCTCTTTTCTATTTAAAGACTGACTGAAGCCTTCTGCATCACAAGTTCGCTAACAGCATAAATCCATTCTGAAGTAAAGCTGATGAGAAGTCCTCTTCCTAAAATGACTAAACATAATTCTGAGATTTAATCTCATCTCCTGTATAAATTTATATTTACTTTTCTATTTCTCTGCATAATCTCTTTTTGCAGCAAGCTAAGAGGCTTTTTTATCATACAGTCAGTATCCAAAAATGCAGTGATTACCAATGCATTCTTCTATCAGATGAAATTACAATTTAAAAAAAAAAAAAAACCACAACACACATTTTTGGGGAAAAAACAATATCAGACAAATCAAGTAACAGATTGTATAAAGAATGTTGATTGATGCAGATCTATATATATTCTGTAAAATTCATATAATAGACACATGACAATAACTTTACACCAAATTACGTAAAGTAAAATGGTAAATTTATCTGGTCACAAATTACATAAAAATTATGCAGTCAAAATAAATGTTGTGCACTCCTCAATCCAGAAGTGAGAGACTATGGTAACCGCACCTTCGACTTAGCATTTCTATGGTACAATCGATGCATACTTTATCTCAGAATCCAAACTAAACAGTAGAAAAAAACCAACAAATAAATATTACCAACCAAGTCAAAGTTAGGATAAAGAACACTTACAATGGAAATAGCAGAGATAAAACTCATACACCCAGCTGAAAGAATAGACTTATTTCTTACTTCTGCAAGATATAGTCTTACAAGCTTGCATCTTAACTGTGAGAGCTGGCTCCAGTATAGAACAGCGCTTTTTTTATCACCAATATAAATATTTTCCCATTCTCACATATATATTTAAGAACATTTATAAAAACAGGTTAGCTCTAAGCTGTTAATAACCAAAATTCTAACACTTTTGACACTACATATTTCTTCATTTCAGTTTTGCATTTAAAAACAAAACAACAAGCTAAAGTTATTTTAAATTTCCAAAGTAATAGGCTAATTCTTTAATCAGTCTGTTGCAACAAATGCACATTTATCTGTTTATGATTTTGCAAAGTTCAATGTTTTAAAGCTCTCTTCACAAACAAACATACTTAGGACTCCATAACTTCTTTATACACATCCAGTCAATATCCTCTGAGAAGTCACCACCTTGCTCCTGACTTGAGGTCCGGAGCTTGAGGGAGTACCACGCACCATTTGAGACTACAGTCCTGGTCCTAAATGTTGCAACCACAGACATGAACCATAACTACGACAAAATGCTCCACAGGAACTCCTAATCGCCTGCAGGCAGTCAGCCCTACAAACCAAACCCAGGCAAGGGAAGTTCTACACAAAAGCCACCTCTCCTGCTCAATGTCATTTATCATCCAAACTCCTGATGTATTTCCAAAGAATTTTCCCACACTTAACCAAAACTGCCAGTCGGTTTATCTCTGATTTTACATCTACTGACAACTATTTCTCCTCTGCCACAACAGTTCTGCTTCACAAGATTTTCTCAATGTAGACTGATGAATAGCATCACATTCTCATTACCCGAACACATCGAAACAGACAAAGAAAACTATGAGCTTACTAAACTCTAATTTCACAGAACATTTACTGAGACATAGGACACAGGCTCACAAGCCTAGCTTTGCTAGCAAGAAGCCAACTGAGAAGAAAAAAAAAATACCCGAAGTGACAAGGAATTGACAAACACATGCATTTTATTCAAAGGTAGCCAAATTTTTTCCAAAGCTTTAAATGAGTCTCTTGACTCAGCTCAGCTTCTCTCAGAAAAAACATCAGAGGCTATAGCTAAGGTTTGGAACTGGGCATGTTACCTGCAGGCACAAATGGTAGCACTTCTATAAATCCACTTATACAAATTACAAAAAACACTTATACAAATCCAGTGTATAATGCACAGGTGAGTTTAACATCAATGGTCTGTACGGTACAGTTGAAAGCATCGCGAACATAAACAGGAAAGCAAGTTTAAGCTCTAATATCATATCTACATATAAACATGGAAAATGTGATTTTAAAATGAACTGGTTTTAAAGCAGGCATGCTATTTTTTGTTACTGCTGTTAAGCCTATGCTCTATTGTACTTGTACTGTATATGCTCCTAGTGCAAGAAACGCACTGCATAAAGGCAGGTATGACTGAACTCCTGCCCAAATGCTCGTGTGAAGAGATTTTCAAAACATAACAGTTAAGACTAATCGATATAAAAGTTAGTAGAGTAGATAGATAAAATCAAATCTAGAATTAATAAAGAAGCTTCATTATTTCCCAAAACTCAGTCACTGATTTTATTAGAAACATATTTCAAACCTTTACTACAAAATCAGGATCACTTAGTGGGATTAAATATCAATCGGTTCAATCCTTTGCAAAATATTACTCTACTTACTAAATTTTCTGATTGCCTGAATAAAAGACTAAAACCTGAAGCACACTTCACCGCTAATCCTAGGCCACGTTCTACATCAAAGGAAAATCAAAATTTACTCCACTAAAAAAATTCTACTGGATTGCTACAGTCTGTTTCTCCTCCTATAACTCACGTATCACTCAGAAAATATTCACATAAATTAAATACCATGTTTGATTATGTGTTGTTACTATAAAAGCAGCAGACTTTTCTCTGAATTCAACCTCACAGTCCCCACACTCAGGAGATCTTTTAATCAGCAGAGAGAAAATTCTGCATGGAATTCCATGAGACAGCTAAGAGTCATCCGAGTGCTAAATTCTCCTCCTGATCCTGTCTGTCAAAGTCATCCCCATAGCTTTTACGAACACCTTAGTAAAGTTCCATCCATTTTGTGGCAAAACAGCAGAACTTCACCAGAAGCACTTTAGCCAAGTACTATTTTGGCTTTAATCTGCATGTCTCACAGCTCACCTTAGTTTAGAATAAGGCCACTGAAAACCCACCTGAATACCTGGCAGGTCACTACAGAAAAGTGGAGGCAAATGCACTTAGATACCAAAACCTCACCAGCTTCTCTCTTTACCCCTGGCTGTCCTCTTTCTGCTGGCTGTTGGATAGCAGCCCTGATTTGGCAGCCTTAGCTACCTTGTATAGGTGGCAATACAAAAACCATACATAGCAATCCAAGTAACTGTGTGCTAAAGGGCAAGGTGCAAAGCAAAAACCAGCAACAAATCAGTCCCAGAAAAATCAAGACAAGGTTAGAAAACAAGTAAAAGTATGAAAAAAACCTAAATGTCCAAAAATATATATCTAGTGCATCCTCTTTACAGAAACACAATTCCATAACAAGTTGATTTTCCCAGCACTTAAGAACATCATCCAGGTGCAAATCACAAACGCTCTCACCATTACGAGTCTTCTACTCCATGCTCATTCAGCAGTCCTGTTCCATCAATCTCAGAACGGAATCTGGCTCTAGCCTTTCATTTTAAGGTCCTTCTTTAATATTGTCATCTTGGAGGAGCAGGGAAGTAATCTCTTCCTCATACAGTGCTCTGTGCTGAAGAGCGGTTCCTCAAAGCCACACAAGCAAAACAGTTCTCATGATTTGCAGCAACTGCCATTGAAAATTAATTATCTTTATGAGGCTTAATATGGAAGTAGGTCATGAACTGCAACAACAAGCTGTATATGTTTTCAGAAGTGATTAGAAAGAGTGAGTATTTGAAATGACTATGCCATAAAACGGCAGGGTTTCCACGAGGCAGCTGATGGACACTGACAACAAGCCTGCTGAGCAGCCGGGCTGGGAAGTACTGCGTGCTGCAGTGACAGTGACAGCAGGGTGGCTACAGTGGAGTCAGACTGTACTTAAACAAAAGCAGATTTTTCTTATTTTTAACTGGTATGCTATCTGTTTGCTATAGGTCTAGTTCTGAGCCCAGCATGCAATTTCATTAAAGGTGCAATTTCTAGCCTATCTCTCTGTGAACTACAGTCACTCCTTCCCATTCTGCCTTTTGAAACTTTTCATTCATTTCAAGCCACGTATTTTCACATCAAATAGTTCCTCAAGCACACCTCTCCCTCCAGCAGCTGAACTTTAGTAGTCTTGCTACTTTGAAGACACATTAGTCTGGAATTTTAGCCTCACTTTAATAAGTCAGCCAATAGGAAAAACATGTATGTTTTGCTATTAAAACAACATGATCCAATCTCTGACAACACAAGCCTTACCCATCAGTTCAGACAGTTCTTTACAGATAGATTTCTAGAACATTAGCTGTTACACTTCCGGCGTGTTAATTGCCAGAAGACAGACCACACAGGTCACAAAACGCAGCTGGACAGTTTTATAACTATGCTAAATTTTGACAGACAGTAAGTTATTTATGCATTTGCTTTATGATTTGTTGTGTGCTGTTAAACTGTTGCCAAAGACAAGCCTGCTAGATACATCCTTGCATTCCTCCTTAATACCTTCAGGGATCCCAAGAACCAAGTCATCTTCAAAACATGCGTGAGTACATTACATATGGAGATCTTCAAAGACAGAAGATTTCTTACCATATTCTTTGCACAACTTTCAGCAGTTGTACATTTCCTTTTCGCATCTGAGTTGATGACAGGGAACAACATGCCAGTTTTTCCAGGCACAGAAATACACTGAAAAGCTCTCTCACACCATTCACGCAGTTGTTACAGACCTAACTCTTCCTCCTATGTGAGATCAAAATATTTCACACACAGTACTACATGAAAACAATGTAATTAAAACCATACTTCAATGTCATTGTGTGCGCCAATTGTTACAGTATTCATACATTTAAACTACAAATCTTTTTTACACATCTGGGCATTTTTAAGTTTTCATCTTAATAACGCAGAAAACTTAGACCTATTAATATATACTGCCAGGTGGCTCTGTTACGTCTCCATCCTTTGAAGGCTGTCCAGCAATTCCTACCTGTTCTTCCCTTCACTTCACACCCCAAAATTTGCCTCAACCACCAGTATTTTTAGTCATTGGTTACACTGGAACACATTCATCTCCACAGCATAGCACTGCCTCATCCTCTGACTGCAGTATTAAGTGGCTAGGAGTTCTTGTGGTGGCCTCTTAATCCCTGCATTAAGATTTCTTCTGAAATACCTTTCAGATCCTGCATATCGTTCTATGCAAACAGAGTCCACAATGGAGGACACTGGTGACAATATAGAACACACCTGCATTTCATGCTCATCTATTCTGTTCATCCTTCAGGAATGAGACATGACCAAAATCCTGTTTCCAACCAAACCAGAGACTCAGATGTCACCACAGGTGAACAATCTTATTTCACTGCAGCTTCTGGCTATCACTTCTAGTTTCGCTACTTCTTTAGTGAAAAAAAATCTCATTTAAGAAATTCACATTTTTCATGAGACAACACATGAATTTCAGGCAGTAACAACAGCTTACAAGACTGCAGATATTACTTAAACCTAACCTTATAAAAATATATGAAAACCAACACAGATTCATTCTGAACACTTTTTATATATTACTTACACTTTCACAGGTTTGGGGGGTTTAAACAGCATACATGCATCAGTATTAGCACTGTGAAGACCTAAAGTGTCTCCTCCAGCCAAGCGTTTCATGTAAGCTCTCAGCTGGTCAGCAAATACTCCCTTATTTAAAACTCGGGCTGCGGCAAACACAATTCTGAGCTTCCACAGCAGATACTAAGCTCTGTGTCGTGAGTCATGGCCGATACTGCTCCCTCCCCTTGTTCTGCGCAGAGAAGTGGGAGAAGGAAAGTTCCACGTGGGAAAGAATTCCAAGATCTAGGCAGCATTTGGCAGAGAAGTCTGCAAACCTCTCCTCATTGACAGTATTATTCTTGAAACATTAACCAGTAGATGCCATGCAATTACTAAAGAAATAGGCTGGACAGATTAATTCAAACAATCAGAGTAATACAACAAAAAATAATCACTGACATGTAAATTGCAAGGCCTCACTTTTAGGGAAAGTTTTCTGTAACTTCCATATGAGTAAAGAATAGAACTGTATTTACTGAAAGTTGAAACATGTAAGGAAATGAAAAATCAGAAAGATCAACTGGAAATGTCATTAGTATTGTGCGAAGAGGAACAAGAAATAAATAAAAGAAGCCCAGTCATCAGGAAATAAATCACAGTATTAGGTAAGGCCTGACGCAGAGGCTCTTTGGAAACAGTTTGGTCAGCATTTCTTTCAGCTGCGGTTCTGGCGTAACCAGCCTTCCCCATTTCAGCTGCCCTGCCAGAAGTGCCTATGCATGTGATGGGGAAACAAGGCTGGGTAACTTAAGAGTTAACCCAGGTAAAGGGCTATTATTTCCCCCCCACCCCAGTCAATTCTGGTAATCAGGCAGAGGAGCAAGTTCCACCAGCAGCTCCCAGCACCCTGATGCTCAGCAAACGCAGCCACTAAGAGTTACCGCAGGGCACAGCGGGCTGACTCAGGGCAAGGGCAGCAGGAACGCAGCCATTTAGACTAAAACTTCAGATAGGAAGAATGCCAGTGAGTCTAGAGCTCTGGCAGCTCTTTGGGATGCTTAACAGAAAGCACCCACGCATTTCATTGTTTTTCAGGGAAGTGATCCAGGAAGGGCCTGCCTAACTCCTTACGCTGTGGGTTCCTATGGTGAAACAAGCTGGCACAATCAACCCAATGTACAGCCTGTTCCTGGAGTAATTCAGAAGCAATAGAGAAATGGGGTGAGGGGTAAATTAATGGTTTTGACTGTGGCAAGAAGCATGGTCAGCCACCACCTGTCTCAGAGACCCATGGCCCAACCTCATTCTATTTATACCTTCACAAAAGAGCTGTTCCAAGATCCGTAACACTGTGGTTTGGGAAGCAACCACAGAAGTGCAAAACAAAATGCCTCTGTTTATTTAACTGAGGTGAATGAATAAAGAGGTTTGACTTGGAAAACTGCAATGTCCCAGAACCAGGAAACTTCTACTTGAGTACGCTCACAAATCACACCCACAGCAGGTCTAACCAATATAGCAGGTATTTACGACAGCTTGCCTCACACAAGAAAAATTTAATGCATGCTAGTGTATTGAGAGTAGGTTCAGTTTTCTGCTTGGCTTTTAGCCTACAATCGTAATTAGTGTCCTTGCAGAATATTTTTATATTTGTAAAGAAAAAAAAAAAAGAAAAAAGAATCTTTAAAATATTTCCCCCTATTCCCTCAATATGCCACACAATTTCTTTCAATTTAGGATTCAGAAAAATCACTTCAAAACCATTTTGGAATCGCTAATACGTGAAAACTACCCTTGCTGTAGGTAAATTTTGTAAGACAAAAATCAGTGTTGTTTCATGAGAGAAATCTTTTAGTCCAAAGAAAAAGCAGCTGAGTAGCTATTAACTCCTCAGATTCCCCCAATATCTTCATGATTTAAATGCACTTGTTCCAGCCCATTTTTCCCCATGCATTGCTTAGGATGTACATGGCAGCAGCATTAAAATGATGGCACGCTTGACACCAAAAGAGAAATCTGCTTTTTTCTTGGGTTTTTCCTTCCCCCCCGCCCCCCCCCTTCTCTTTTAAACAAAGTATGGCAACAATTTGATAGCCCAGCAGTGTTCTGCCCTCCTGAACCCTGGCAATGACCCAAAGGATTTGCACTCTACTGCTAATCAGAAGTCTGGCTGTGGCCATTTCCCATGACATAGCTGAAATTCTCCAAAACTTGCCCTTTCGACTTCACTAGCCACACCATACTGAAACTATTTGCTGTATCCTTAGGCTGTCAATCATAACACCCATTCCCCGGACTCTGCTGCAACAGCACAGCCTCCTATAGCCCACAGTGTCAGGGCTGGAAACCTTCCACACTTACTACTGACCCACAATCAGAGCAAAAACTCCCTCGGGGAAGCAGTTTCTTCTGCAGACCTGCATTTCAAACTGCAAAATTACAGCAAAAGTAGCAGGTGCCTTTACCTGATACACACTTTAAAACATTTGATTTTGAAATGTAATAAATAAATAAATATATGTATATATATATACTTTGTGCACATAGGTAAGTGAAATCTTAACATTTCTCTCTCAAGTTAAAACAACAGCCTGGCTGCCATTCCAGGCTCACCTAATAACCTATCACACATTCTCTTCAGTGGTGCACAAAAATAGCTCCGATTTATTTTCTTCTTTTGTATTAATATAAGAAACCATGGGAAAGATACAATCCATGTCATTTATGGCATAAAAAGTGGACAGTATTAGTAGCTTTGAAGAAAATTACAACAAAAATTGAAGGTGGTTAGATCACTCATTCAGGTTTTACCATTTTAAGTTCATAATATTTAAACAAGAAAATCCATGACTTTTCAAGGCAAAGGACAGCTAAACCCTTTGTTTCCTGCCTATACACTCAGAGAGTATTTAAGCACTGTATAAAATTAAGTTTTATAACTGCTGAAAAATCATCAGTACTTCAGGAACAGTATGATCACAAATCAGTATTTTTAAAATCTTCTTATTCTTCAACAATTTAAGACAAATTGAGTAGTGTCTGATTTTCCTAATGTTCCTATGGAAAACCAGAAGAAGCAATCTTTAAGCCTACGAAAGCTTTCATTCAAAAACTCCCGAGAATCTCACGAGTTAGCTGTTTATATAATAGCCCAGTAATATGACAATCCCACGGCAAATAGTAGCGTTATTGTAACACTTTAATGAAATCTACAATAGTGTGCATATTTATAATGTGTTTTGGCTGTTGCACTACACACTGTTTTCATCAAGCATTACTTTTTCTTGAATAAGTCTGAACGTCCATATTAAAAAAAGGTTTCCAAGAGCAACTCAGCATTAGCACAACATACAACATCAGTGATGGAAAAAAGTAACTCCTAAGAGAGTCAGTAAAATATATGCATACATGAAACAACCATTACATAAAGATGTTTGGCTACCTAAAACCAAACCAAACCAAAAAAATCACCAACTCTTAACACCAGTAGTGTCTAACGGTAAACTGATCCACACAAAGTTACCCAATCAAAAATATCATCCAATTATTTACAACACAAGCCATTGAAATAATTCACGTGAAAATTCCAATCAGGATACTGAGTCTTGCTCACCACATTCCAAAATTCTTTGCCTTATTACCCAATAATTAATATTTGCCAACATTACTTTAAAAATCAGTCCAAGCACTCGACTGGTAGCTTCTGAAGAAAGAGTTTTTCCATGCAAGATTTTTGTTTTCCCAAGTTATTACCTAACAGTTAGAAACGCTAAGCAGAAAATCATGTAGATTTACAGGAGATGGACTCCGCAGACACCTCAAACAAATCCCATGCTATGACACGCGATCAAATATGCAAGTATAAAGGCACCTCTGCACAGCAGAAGCATTTAAGCCCCAGCTGCTCTTCTGACTGTTTGCAACTAGGTATATTTAGAACATGGAGTCTAAGCTCTGTAAAAACATCATAATAAAAGACAATTATTTTTTTTTTTTAATTGTCTGGGTTGAGGGGATTTTGTGTGGTTGGATGGGTTTTTTTAACAGTCTCTTGGTAAGAGCTTCAAAAGGACTACGTGTCTTCTCAAACTTTTATAATGATACCATTTATTGCTATTTTTTATTTCAGGTAGTTAAGAAATGCATGTTTTCATATTGGTTTACAGTGTGACCCACAAATGTGGAGCTGCAGTAAACCAGCAGGCGCTATCCCAGACTAGTAGTAATGGAAATCCGCACTACATGGAGCCTCCTGCTCAGAAATCCAGCAGGCCCCTGACCAGGCTTCTGTCGGCTATTAGTCAGTCTGAAGACACCAGAATTGCAATACTAGAATAAAACGACTGCCACAAGATCCTCCTGTGACTGACTTGTCCAGGCTGTCACACCCTGGTTCTGCCTACTGTCTTCAAGGAATGGATCGCTCTTTTGTCCTCTAATAATTTATGTCCAGGCACAAGTGAAATAAAGCTACTAATTTTCCATACTTCCATAAAATCCTGAAAAAAACCCAGCCCCAATTCCCATAAGAAGTCTCTAAACATATTTTTCAGTAAGCAGTTAGAGTCGATGATAAGTAAAAAAGACATTACCCATCTTTTTATTCAAATACCTAAGTACAATAGGGATAATCAAAGGAAATAAAAGCACTGCGCCTCAAATGCCATTTCTACATTTTCTCTTCTGAACTATAAAACGTATGACCCTATGAAATGTTAAGACATACATAAATGCACTATTTTCAAAAAGCATCATAGTTGCATGCTAAAAACTGGGATGCATGGAATCATGAGAAGTTACTTGGTAAAAATAAGGACTCACAAAATTATCTGCAGCCCCTTAAAAGTAACCAAGTAAATAATAATTTAAGAATTAAATAATTTAGGCTAATTATGCTATCTGGAATTATTGACGATAAAATCAACATTAATTAGAGTTTCTGAATTATCAACACTCATTTTTCAATACCTAGTCATTCATATGCTGACACAAACACAACTTGTCTAAGATCTAACCCAGGTCTGTAACAGAGATATTGAATTCTGTTAGAGGGAAATGGAAGCACAAAACAAAATTTTTGTAAATCGAGCAGAATAGTTCAAACCTCTATTTTTGTTTGGTTTCTTGTTTAAAAACAAAAAAAAAAAAACCCAAAACCCACAAGAAAACAACAACAAAAACCCAAACAAGACAGTTCACATACATGCCCTGAAGAAAAGTAGAGTAGCATAGCTTTCAACCATCTTGACAATTACCCACTTCTCTTTGTGGGCAGGAGAGCTACACGGCTCTGAAACGATGCCTAGCTTCAGACTATAAATACGTAAAATGACGAGCCACTAAATAATATTAAATGGCTTTAGTCAACTCACAATCTGACTTTCTCTTTTATTTAAAAAAAAATAAATATTAAAAGAGAAAACCATTTAAGATATTTTTTCTTCTAGAATAAACCTTCCTAAAATTCAAGTACTTGTCTCATTCAGTTAACAATTAATTCACATATTACCTGTCACTGACATACCAGTCTAAACAGCATTTCTTTTGCTGACCAGCTGAGAACGCTAAAGTAATTAGTTAATCTGCATGACAAAAATGTTAGGATTTTGGAGTATTTCTTATGATTCTGTACACACATGGCTCCCACACAAACTCCGTACCTTATTTTTTAATTATTTTTAAAATTATTTAATTATTTTTTAAAAGAATTATTTAAAAAAAAAACAACACTACTTGCAAAGAAAAAAAATCTTTTGAGTTAGACATTTAATTAAAAGGATGTAATTTAGTAACTGAATTAAGTAACTAACATAACTTGAGCCTTTCTGGAGGCACCACCAAGGAGTCATTCCCTTCAGTATCAGATGAATTGATAATCATGCGAGAAATAGTATTACATTTTCCTTAGCTGGAGCTTTACCACAAGTTTCAAAACATGCACGCTGTAACATGTTTATCTCCAAAACACCATGGAATACACTTCGTATTTTTAAATAAGCACACATGATAGTAAAGATTACAGACTCATTTGGAGACATTTGTCTTCACAGGGTCATCCCAGCTCTGATGCTTCACCATCTCATTTTACATATTGTTTGGGCCTATTTGAATCTATTCATTTTGCTTCACTTACCAGTCGCACTTGTGACATAGGCATAATTTTGTAGTCGATTAAAACGTGTCTGAAATTCAACATAACCCAGTGGACATTAAGATAACATCTCCCTTTAACCATGCTTTTAAAATAGTTGGGATTTTTATGTAATTTAAATAGACTGCTGACATGGTAGTAACATTACCTTAGAGGCTGTTTGGAAATAAATTTGAAAATTAAATCATCAGATTAAGATCAGAGAGAGAACAATCCTATTTCTGTAGTTGCAAACTGAAACTAAGTTAATATCATTTAAATTCAAAGGCTATGTTCTTAGGTATCATAAGGTTGAGACCAATTTGCCCTTCTTACAAATTTTACCATCAGATACACACACAAAAATGCCACAGAGCAGAACTGTAAAACTTGGCAGAATCAGTAATGTGTGTTCTGAAAAAAAATGGATACCCACATTTTTGATATAGCCAGAAGTGCCCAGACTGCGGCCAGGAACGAAAACGGGCTAGTGGCCAACCTGCAGCTGCCATCTTTACTGCAAGACCCACAAGACTGGCTACAAATTTTATGAGCAGTACCAATCCCAAACTACATCTTTCTGGGGATCTCATAACTTTTCCTCTTGCACAAAGCAGGAAGACACAGGTCCTCCAGAAAAAAATCCTGGAAATGTCTGCTCTCATAGGATCATTTCAAGCTACCATGCCACATCCACTCCGAAAAGGCTCTCAGGAAGGAAAACTCTGAGGACATGATATAAGATCTATACCCACCCCCACCCCTTTTTTTTTCCCCCCGCTTTTTTAAAAAATTTTCTAGGAAAAACTGGGAAGCGCTTATATGTGCATATATTACATAATAATCCTAAAAGAGCCTACTACCTAAGTCATTCTGTTTTTATAAGGTGGCTTTAAGCACAGCAGAATGGGGTCACATTCAGCAAAAGGACCTAGCAAATCACCTTCTCCCACTGTGAGCTGTTGCGGAATAAAATGTAAAAATACTGAACACCAAGGTACACCCTACCTCTGAAAAGGATACCAAAGCCAATATTACAAGCAGATCCAAACAGCACAATTTAGGGTAGAAGATAGCTAAAAATTACTTTCTTTAGCAGCAGTTCATCAATTCTGGCTCCTGCTGACTTTCAAATTTTGTGGGAGTTGAAAACCCTCATCTCACACTCCCGCAAGATCCTGGTGATGAGTGCAATCTTGCACCTCTTAAGCACAGTATCTTCCAGCACCCACAAAAATCCTGTCTACTACATTTAATCTTAAATTCAGAATAGAATGGGGGAACGAGAAAAGATGGAAAAAAGACTGAGAAAAGACAGAGAGAAAAAAGAAGAAACCCACCACAATCTAGTTTCCCATCACAGTAACTACCAAACCTTGAAACAGCTAAAAGCTTCCAAACCCTAGCATTAAATACTGTAAATATATTTAACCACGTATTATTTCAGGTTGTAGGGGACCTCTGGAGGTCATATGATTCAACTTCCCACTCAAAGCACAGCCAGCCTCAAAGTTAGATGAGGTTAATATGCTCCGTTCTTTCTTAAATGACAGCAAGAAAACCAGAAATATCTCCTTGTACAGTAAAAAGAAACAAATGAGCTTGCCAATATAATACTAAATATGAAATCCTTAAAAGTTAGGCACATTAGTGGGGAAAAAAACCCAACTCTTAACAACCTAGGGACTGCTGACTCAAACCAAGCCACTGTCTCTATTTCTACAACTAATCTCCACAACCTGTACAGATAAAGTCCATTGTGTTCCATGGAAAGTTACTTGAAAAAAAACAGTCAAGTATCTAACTGTTGCATCATTTTAAAAGTGCAATTTAAAGTTATACAGAACTAATAAGACAATGGCTATGCAACTCAGCAGAAATTTTCAGTGTAGTCACCAATGTCTCTAGCATCTGAATACTCACTGGTAAGTGAAAGCGCTTGTTTTAGTACAAATATCTGAAATTTTCATAAATAAAAATTGCTTCCCCACAGTTTTTAACTGTGTTTTCCTTTCAGGTCACCTTATGTAAGGGACATGGCAGGCTGAAAGCCTAAAGGACAGCTTGCTTTGGCGTTCTTCCTTCCAAACTGACATTCAACCACTGGTATACACACACAGAAATAACGCTATAGAAATTCTCTGCTAACTGAGCTGCTTTCTCATTTTTGTGACAAGGCTACAGTGTCATGTTAGAGTCATAAATCCTCACTTTTCCATACATCTTGGTATGCTCAATGTGCCTTAAAGGAAGACAGATATCCTTCTCCCCTTTTAATTTCATTATTTTGAAGGAAAGGACTCTATGAAGTGAATGAAGAGATATTAAAAACCAAACTGGTTACAAGTAAGTCTCAAATTTTAAAGGTATATTATTTACACTTTCCATAAAATTGTATTAATTTACATACCCAATTTCCAAGCTTTTAACTCCAAAGTTTAAAATAACCTAGCTCGTATTTTTGGAAAGTTTGATGTGAGACACAAGGCCTGTTGTAAGCCACTGCTATCCACAGGCCAGACAATCTAGCGATCACGTCTGTGTTCATGCACTTACTTAAACACAATGAAATTGGTTTGCCTCATTAAATAGGAGCTGGAATAAGCTGCAGCTGCAGGAGAGTGAGGTGGTCCTCATTTTTAAAAACTAGCAATGACATTTGGGAAAAAGAGTAATAAGCAGTGAATAATGCCCTTCCAGCAATTGAAATACCAGTTTTGAAGATAAAATAGTGAAAAACCTGAGGCCAGTAAAAAGAAACATTGTTCGCCTTTGAAGTCCACCACCAACAGGGGCAAGTGGCTTGTTGCATTCCCCAGGCTTATGGGAAATTTGTTTCCTGTCGTGTCAGGAAAAAAAAAAAACAAAAACCCAACATTATTGCTATGGTCCCTCTGGAGCCTGTAATTACTGATGCATATAAATTACACTTTATCAAAACACTTGATAAACGTTGCCTTGAAAGTCAAAACTAAACCGTCTACCTGAGCAATGTTAGTGCAGTTCTGTTCTTATTATAGGAAGGGTTAGTATAAATGGGAACGCTGTACCACACGCATTTCCCAGTCACAGAAGTCATGACAAAAAAGAACGATGGAGATCTAGTGGATAACAATTGCTTCAGGTGAGGCACTGTCTTCTGGAGCAATACTCTCCCTTGGACACCGATGTGCCACTATGTCCTCTCAATAAACCCAGTAAAATGACATTGCTAGATTTACATGTTTTATCACAGCCAATCTTATTGCAATGAAAAAATCCTGGGACTGGTATGTCAAGTGTAGTTGTTGGCAGTCACAGAAGTATTTAATATAGCAGAAGAAATATGAGGCCTCTAGAGTAAAGGAAGGGAAGTTAAATGAAGTACCTCCAACTGACCAACAAGTACCCGGTTCAAATAATGTCAAGATCAGCCACTGGAACAGCTGCCACTTCTGGAGAAAAAGCCTAAGTGCTAAAAAAAGCCTCACACAATATCCCATCAGATCTGCTCCCAGTAAGGGAATATAAGGTACGGGGTTATCTGAGCAATTCTTGGGCAAAAGTAGAATAGGATGGTATGAGCACAAGCGAGTCAAGAAAAAAAGCAGAAATCCTGTTCTAATGTTTTCAAAGATACAAGTAATATGTGCATAAGCTAGTTATAAAAAAATTAGTTTAGGGCTTGGAGACTGGTAACATTCTAGTGCATTCAGTAAAATTCTCCACTTCCAGCAGTACAAAAAAACAGATGTTGAGGCAGGACTGACCCAGTGATGATTATCAGAACTAACACAACAGGGAGTTCTATTCATGTGATTGCATGGCAGGACACAAGATTATTCTCTCAACAAAAGAAACCAACTGTATAATCACAACATTTGGTCTAGTATTGGATGCCTTCTTTTTCAACATTTCCCCCTCACAATTCACTAAGCGTTGACGTTGTACCTTGCATGTAAACCACTCAAAACATTAAACTTAACATTCCTTCATATATCAATAGGGATGGAGTAAACCCGTATCAGCTGTTTCCTGAAGACAATCTTTCATAAATACATCTCTAGTAAGAGCCCATCAGGGAGTTTAACAAAGCAAAGCAAAAGACAGGTACTTATTTCAAAATATGCTTTGTTAAATTTTCTCAATAGTATTTGCATTTTCCTTGTAGAAAATCTCAACAGCAGCAATCACTGAATAATCTCACTAAGTTCCAAAGTATTAGGTAAGGGAAACATTAAAAATCAACTCATGGACTTTTTATAACACAAGGTGCTAAACACCTTTGTTTTCAGTGTGTTTCACTGAATTCGAAAATAAAAGCATCTTAAAGGCACACCTTGTATGACATCCTCATCTTACTCATAAGACTGAGATGATAATAAATGGCCCTTGCCAATATATTCTTGTAGCACCATAACATTTAATGACTTGCAAGAGTTATTTTAATTTTGTTGCACAAATAGTTTCTACTCCTGTAAGTTTTACAATGTACTGTGCTTGGGACATGAAACTGCATCAGGCTCTAGATCAAATACCTCCTGCTTCAGCTCCACATTGACCCTTTTGACAGGCACACATATGCCTCAGGCTACAATCCCATGGCTTCTCTCAACTGACGGAGATTTGAATCATAATTAAACCCTGGATCATTTATGACTGTATTTCAAAAGCAAACCTAGTGCATTTAAAAGTAATACCAGTATTCATTTTGGTGACCTTTAAGTGTCTGAAGTACTTTAAACAGGCATGCCCTATTACCCCTGTGAAACATATTGAAAAGCTCAAGCAAGCCTAACTTAAGCTTCCCATTGTACACATTACAGACCTCAAGAAGGAAACCAAATGAGAACTGAAACTAGGAAATATTTGGTTTTGCATCATTTTACCCACAATAACCTTAACTCAGGAGGTACTTTGAATGCACAATAAATCTCTGCAGGTAAAAGAGTTCTGCTGCTGTGAAAAAGCAGGCAGCAGAGCTAGATGCCAAAAAACGGGTGATGGGAAATGGCCTTTCATTTTTAAAGTCACTGATCAAAATCAAGACTTCATGTGCAGCACTTCTAATTTAACCCTTGTTAGTACCTCTAGAATTATAATCGTGTGCCCTATTTCTGTTATGCACTCGCACACCAAAAGCAATTCTTATTCGCAACTTATTTCCAAAGTATCTGAAAGGACTTTTACAAGACAATGAAATGCAAATTGATCTTTAACCTCAGGATGACAGCCTATTATAGAATACAATGGAAGTATTTACATTATCATTATTATATTTTTCCTGTTATGCAGATAAGTCTGTGCTTCAGGTCACCAATTAAATCTGATCCTACATTCACCTTGTGTAAGGAAATGCCCTCAAATGTGAAAACAATGCTCAACACTCCTACTCTAATCCTCTGTTAAAAAAAAAGAGGGGAAATAAAAAAAGTTATATTTGTTCTGCATTTTATCCTAGTTGCAGTAATGAAAATTTATAAGTGAGTTTCCATTGCTCGTTCTAAACTGTAGGCAGGACTCTAGCAGCTCTGGGCCATTTACAAAACTGAGCTTTCAGCAAACCCCTTTTCAGCTCCTTTCAACAACCAGCCAATGGGGAAAGTACAAAAAATACTCACATATGAATTAATCAATTAAAAGTAAGTTTATAAACAAGAAAAGCAATATCCTTATAGCAATAAATTATGGGCAAGTACACCATGACGTGTGGACATTTGCAGACTAGCTCTAGTAAGCAAGGCCAAAAAGCCACGTTAACATAGCAAATGCAGTAAATCCGACTCTTGACAAACTTCGAGCACACACAGTCAGACTAACAGGGCTATTGAGTTTCCAGAAAAGAAACTGCTTATAAACTATCAGGTCAGAATACCTGCAGTACTAACAGACTTGCCGATAAAACCTAAGTATTTTCTGAGTGCCATCTACACAGCTATTCAATCCACTGTCACGTTTAGTAAAAGCAGCCCCGTGACTTTCCCACTCTGCAGAGGCCACCAGCAACAATGCCTCCCAGCCTCGCCATCCCCACAAACCAAGCCAGAGGAACCAGAATACAATGCTGTAGGGAGCTACAATACTTCAGCTGGTGCTAACAGAAGCAAAGGAACAAAGTTCTAAAGGGTAATGTCAGAAAATGGTAAGCCAGTAACGCCCACCCACAATTATTGTATTCTGAGAACTCTGTAATAGCTCTCAGTCATGTGAAAGCCATCATAACAAGAAGCTGAGTCACTGTGTTTTTCCCCCCAGTTTTAACTTGTCACTCTAAACACAGAAGTTGAAGCCTGTTAAAAAGGATGCACTTCAGAATTGGCACAGCACTCATGACCACCCTCAGAAACTGTGCTTCCAGCTATCTAGGTGATGACTAACCATGGAGTCCCGATCAAATTGTCTTTGCTATAACTCAGCTGAAGCAGCAAAACAGCCTGTGGAAACTCAGAAAAACTAATTTTTCTGAACATCTCCAGCATGTTCTCAAATATTGGTTGTAGAGAAAAGAAAAAACTCTCATTGGAATTAACATCTAATTGGATGGACTGACAACATACTGAATTTTATCAGTATTTCTTTTTTGATACTAAGAGTAAGAAGAATCTTAAGAAGCATCAGGAACTATGTACAACAGCCCTGTTGATGTAAAGTCCCAAGCTGGACTTAGTAAGTTTACAAGGCTGCTACTGGTGTTAGTAAAATAAACGAAGCATTTTCCAGTTCAAGATTGTTTTAAGCAGGAAATAACAATATAATCATTTTTAATGTTATCTACAAGACACGTGATTTGAAACTTGAATATGCTTGAGTGCTTTAAAAAATCCTACGTTCAGAAAAACTGACACTCAGCAACACTGTAAGACTACCAAACCACTTAGTAGCAAATCAGTCTAACAAATTAGGAGCCTCCTGACTTCTTGAGCTAAACACCAACCAAAAGAGCATGTTACCTTTCTAAAAGCATTGGAAAAAACAGTGAAAATGAAAGTCAGCAGTTACTCAGCTAATAGAGTAAAACAACTCATCTCCAAAGCAGACTTATCCTTAATCTGCATGTGCGGTATTTCTTCTGGAAATGGATAATCCTTTTCCATAAACTACCTTAACTAGCTTCGTGATAAGATGACCTGATCACAAAAGTTGGCAATAGCTGTCTCCTTAGAAGACAGATGCCACTAAAACCCAGGATTAATATTTGCAAGGAGCATCCTTTCTTCTCCAATCATGCCTATTTCCCCTAAGAGGGGAAAGAAGACATCTGCACAGTATAATTTTACATAACTGATTTCACACAGGGGAAAAAGTAGCATTGAGGAGGGAGCTTTCTGGCTTCTTGACATGTCTTCATTTGTTTTCTACTCTCACAATAATTAAAAAAACCCGTCTATTCATATTTGTTTTAAATTAATCTTCCGCACTAATTTAGACAGGAAAAAACCTTGGACTCTCCAAACAAATCTGGTCTATTTGTATTAAATTTGCTATACACATTATTTACAACTAGAGCCAAAAAGAAGATATAAAATTACTCTAGCTTGATAAATGGTGTAAATGTCATCCAGCTATCTGCAGCATAAGCCTCTGACCTAATGCACATCTTTCTCAATCCAGAAGTGCACCCTAGAGACCAGCAAACACTTACTGTAATTATTTACTGTCTTCTAAAAAGACCTGCTGTGATCTATACACAGTAAAACTACAATTATTGGATGTGGATAAAACCACAAAAACACACTGTTACGAGCCCATGCTATTTTGTCATGGCAACGCCATAACTCAGACTCATGTAACAATTGAATTGTCAGGATCCTGCTTTAATGTAAAATGATAATGGTGCTCTAAGTCAGCAGTCTGTGAGATCTTTCTTTCTAGAAAGAGAACAAACAGAAAATAAAAAGGACACTAAGGAAATTTATGAACCGGTTGCTTTTCCAAAGACAGCTTCTGCTGACATCCATGAGATAAAAGGCTCTGAATTTGATCAGGAGTCATGATATGATACGTAGCTTGCTAAGGATCAGGCTGGAAAGGCACGTTTACAAGTGACAGTTCTAGTAAGGCTTTCAGCAGAAAATTCTTGGCACATCATACACATGTGAAACAACCTCCTAGGTACAATAAACATTTTAGCTATAAATGCATTCAAAGGAAAGCAGACTTGGTAAAATCTAATACACACTACACTTGTCAAATACAAACCAGGAGACACTGACTTACCTGAGCCAACTTCTGACTGCAGGCACAGTGCAATAAAACGACATGGTATCGCACAGTGAATCTAGAAGTAAACCTTCATATTTATGTTTAACAAGGTCAGCTTCATCAGTAAAGCAGTAACCGAACAGTTCCAGCTACTCCTGCTAGGAAATACCTAATGCATGTACTTACACAAAATTAAATATACACACTGCACAAACACTAAAATCGTAAGGAAGCAGACATATCAAGAAAAGAGAGAGCAAACAGTAACATGTAAAAATAAAACTAAAAGACAATATGGTAAACAAACAGACTACATAGGTTTTCAGTGTCTAATAAATTTATCATTAAAGCCACATTTAAGCGTGCACATCGACACAATAATACATACCTCCCACTAGTACCTTCAAAGTATATGAATTACAGGGTAAAACACTGTTTCTAAACAGTTTTAGTGTGGTTTTGACACCTAACTCAAGGAAAAGAATTGATCAATGAAGGTACTAAAGCCAGCAAAAATAATAAAAGCTTGCCTGAAAAGTCTTCAGAAACATTCAGCACATTTTGTGTATGCTTGTGTAAGCATCCTTTCTTGTTTCTAATCTACCCTTTAAAAAATAACAACAAAGGTCAAACAGATACTCAATTCCTCCTGGTACTCCTCCAGGTACTGTACTTACATTTACTTATGTGAGTCTTTTACGGAATAAATTAAATACAAACAGAAAAAACACAATTTAAATGTCATTACAAATGACAGTGGATCAGTGCAAATTAACAAAATCTCACATACTCTCTTCTTTCATCCTTCCAAAAGCAGTTGTATATGGAGGCAGATGCCAGATAATCCCTGACAACCATTAACCTAAAGGAAAAGCGATACATCTCCCTTTTCAATTTCTTTCAGTGAAGTATTACCTAATTAATGTTTCATTAGCACTTTAAAAAGCAAAGCATAATTACTGATAGTTACTGACATGTCCCTGGGAAACATCAATTTGCAATTAAGAGATACATACATCATTAGGAAACTATAATACTTATAATAAGTATCCTATGTTTTCAGGACTGAAGCTGTATGACCTCCAGCTTAGAAATCAAATAACAGCACCCAAGCTTCGTTCCTAATGTATTTACTGCAAAATGTTTTTCTCCATCTAAAACTCAGTTTGCTTCAAATCACCCGAGTTATATGGTATGACATATTGTAAACATATACCACAAAACAGTTTCCTGAACATAAAGAAACACTTTTACTGTGAAGGTGACTGACCACTGGTGCGGGTTGCCCCAGGAGGTTGTGGAACCACTATTCCTGGAGATATTTGAAAGCCATCAGACATCAGCACAAGCCTGCTCCAGCTGACACTGCTTGAGCAGGGGGTTGGCTGGACAAAGTGACTTCCAGAGGTGCCTTCCAACTGGCACTGGGTTTGTGTGGCAAGCAGTGGGGGAGCTACATGGGTGGTTTCTGTGAGAAGGTGCTAGAAACTCCCCTGTATCTGATAGAGCCAACGCCAGCCAGCTCCAAGAGAGACCTGCTGCTGGCCAAGGCTGAGTCCATCATTATCCCAGCATTCTGGGATAACCTGTTTAAGACGAAAGGAAATAAATATCTGTGCAACAATTGCAGTGGAAGAGAGGAGTGAGAATACGTGAGAGCAACAACTCTGCATACACCCAGGTCAATGAAAAAGGAGGGTGAGGAGGTGCTGCAAGCACTGCAGGAGCATGTGGAGGACCCTATGCCATAGCAGGGGGTGCCCAAAGGAGCCGTGACCTGTGGGCAGCCCACGCTGGGGAAGCTCCGGGCAGGGCCTGTGGCCCTGTGGGGAGAAACCCAGGCTGGGGCAGGGCTTGGGACCCCCCTGGGGCTGGGCAGTGTGAGGACCCTTCCCCTAAGGGGGAAGGAGCAGCAGGGGCAGTGTGTGAGGGACTGACCCCAGCCCCATTCCCCGTCCCCCTGCACTGCTGGTGGGGGTAGAGGAAATCAGGAGTGATGTTGAACTTGGGAAGAAGGGAGGGGTGGGGGGAAGGTGTTTTAAAGATTTTTTTATTTCTCATTATCTTACTCTGATTTGATTGGCCACAAATTAAAATAATTTTCCCCTAGTCGAGTCTGTTTTGCCTGTCACGGAAGCTGCTGAGAGATCTCCCTGCCCTTATCTCAATCCATGAGCCTTTTGCTGCATTTTCTCTCCTCTGCCCAGCTGAGGAGGGGAGCGATAGAGCAGCTCTAGTGGGCACCCAGAGCCCAGCCAGGGTCAACGTACCACACAACCTCAAGCATTCTGTGGTTCTGTTAGAATTGAATATTGCCCCTTTTTAAGGCTACCCACAGAATTCGTATTGTACGCTACGAGTACTTACTCACCATTTCCCCCCATCTGTCATAACCACCATTCAAAATATTCCCCTATACAAGAAAAAGCAGTCCCGCTAGTGCAGCTTTATTGACAAATCTCACTGTGCTACAAATACTTACACCACATTAACAAGCAACTTGTTATAAAGTGGCTATTGCTGATATAAGAGGCTGACCCATTTTAATAAAACAAATAATTTGTCTACAATATCTCCATTCTTTGATTTTGCTACTTTAGTCTGCTTTGAAAATAACCATAGATATATACAATAACATTAGGACACCCATAACTACAAAGTTTTAACACCTTGAGATTCAACAGGCATTATGCATGCACAGCCACGAACTGGCTCTGCCTCAGTTCAGGATCCCAGGGCTCTGCTCTCACTACAATACTCAGTTTTAGGCTGAATTCTAGATTCTGATACATTACGCTAAAAAGTAAATTACTCAATTTCAGAGTCTAATGGATACGTCCACTAATCTGATACTTTTGGTATCAGATTGCAGTATCTTTAAGTTTCCAGAACCTGCTTTGTTTTGTCAAGTGACAACTAAGACAGTTCATTAGAAGTAAATACACCCAACAAATGTTCCATGGCTATAAATTCAGTGGAGGCATTAATTCTTGCTGCAAGACTTGAGTTCAGAGCACTTTTAATTTTTCTATCCGCCAAAGGAACTTTATCTTGACTACTTAGCAGCTGGCTTTAGGTATGGAAGTTTCAACAATGAAACAAATATATTCTTACATGTTGGGGTGTTGGGGGTGGGTTGGGGCGTCCCTCTTCTGTTTTGTTTTTATATATATTTTAGGATCCCATGGACCACTAGCATACTTGGCTTTTACTGAAAAGCAGATGCACTATGATCATTTTGTACATCAGCTCTGCACACAAATGAAACTCATGATTCCAGCATGCACAAAGCTATATTTACAAATGTTGCTGATAAATTTCACAGTTGTTTTGGATATTATAAAATAATTAACTTGGAATCAAAACCTGGGTTTATAGTTATTAAATGACATGCTTTTGTTTTCTCTACTTTTTCTGTGCATTTAATCACTTGTATTAAGATTAATTTACCTTTTCCTTTATGGCTAGATATTAGTAAACTATATCTGAAACCACAAAAAAATACCTTTCTTGTTTCCATTTCTCAATTTATCAAAAGTGCCTTTTCCTTGGTTCAGTTTTCTCACTTAAAGTGCCTGCAGTTTGAATTATTAGTTACTTAATCATTTACCCCAGATAAAACATTTAAGGAGCTTTAAAACCTAGGAAATCAAGGCAACAGAACAATGGCAAACATTTCCAATAGAGAATCCAATCAAGAGTTCATTCCCCATCTGAAACTCTATTTAAACTAAAAGCAAACAAAATCCATGAGGCTCAAAGCCACTCTTTCTAGAAGAAAAGGCTCAAAACCTTACAAGAAACTAGTTTTGTGGGACATTTCACATTCCATCTAAGGTTTATTCCCCTATATATATATTCCTGCTTCTAATATCAACCAGATGTGACAACGAAGTCTAAGTAACACTGTAAAAGATACAAGGATATCCTGTAGTTCAGCATTTCGAGAGAGGCTTGGAGGAAAAAGGCAAAAGGTACCTGGAAATTAAGCAATTGACTGAGGAAGTAGTTATAATCTGAGAAGAATTCTAAATCAAATTTTATTAGTTATCAGAAAAACCTCATTTCAGTGAAAATACACACTGCTCTGACATAAGTATGCTATGGTGGCAAACAAGGAAACCATCAGGGACACAACAGCATGGCTGTCCCCAACTGTGCAAAGAGCGTGCACAGGAAACAAAAGAACCCAACATCCCCAAACAGGTTTGTTCTCTAGCTTTTCAAGCACACCACTGACAGGAAAATTTAATGTTCCACAATATTATTTTCCAGCAGCAAGAAGACTGAAAAGATTCTGCACTGAAATACATTTAAAAGTTTGTTTCTCCAGTAAAGTCACTGGCAGATTCCAGCCCAGCTGACGGAACAAAGAGAAAAATCCTCACGTCTGTTTTGCAACCTTTAACTATTCCTGAAACATTAACAGGTTTTCCCTGAAACTGGCCAGCACACAAATTCCTGCATGCTTAAGCAGGTCAGTCCATCTCCACCAAATTATATTAATGCTAATAAATATGCCCAACTTTCACATTATCAAACTTAAAATGTCACCGTCGTGCTTAGTTTAACAGTTTAAAAAAAAATGAGTTTGGATCTTCATTAACCAAGTTGTAAGCTGTTACGGTTCACTGCATCCCTGCCCAAGAGAGCAGTGGTAGGAATCACTGCTGAATTCATCTGCATTTGCTATGTGGACAAGATTATGAGCTCTTCGTTTCAACAAATAAAACAAAAATGTACATTATGGGCGTGCTGCATGGCAGTATTTAGTACTTAAGATATTGCATCATTTGAGCTGTAGCAAGCTTATACAATTGAAATACTCTGTTTTGGACTTTGTAGATCTCATCAGGATTGTAACTATTAAAAAATAATGTAATTGACTAATAGCTTAGTAGCCCAGAGTCAACAGTTTGAAAATACGGCAGCAGAAATAACACGCTTATTCTATGGAAAATTAAGATCAGTATTATCTACACTTTTCAATATTCATTTTAATTCACTCCTCATAAATTCCACAAAATCCACATCATCCATACATCCATCCCTCTTTATCAATTTTTGCTTCACTTTTTTTATTCCCTTTCATCACTTTCTCAGCTATGCTTTCTTCTTGAAAGGCGAGGTCAAAGCAGTTGTGGGAGAGGAATGCAAGCATCATGCCTCTGCACTGAAGCGTTTTACCCAGAAAGCCAGTTGCGAACACAGTAGACAGGCATGGCTGGATTTAAGACAAGTCATAACAGAAGTGAGAAAGCTCAACTCAAATCTACTAGCAGTAGGACCAAGACATTAACACCCCCAAAAAATAGAAAGTAACCACCTTAGACACATATTTTAATTTTTCCTCAAAGTACATATAAAAATAAAAATGTGTGATTTTTACAAATTCTACTAGGTAGCAAATTTCTTGTTCTTACCCCGTCACTGGAAAACATGGTTCCAAGTACAGTTCAGTTGTATAACAGTTCAATTAACTAAGATATATTTACTTAAAATATGCAATATATTTATATAATATTTGTATCTTCAAAAGAAAAAAGAAAGTCACTACAGTCAAACTGTGCTAAAGTGATCTATCTAAAGCACTATTAAGCAGTAAGCAAGACTCTGAATGAATGTCAGTGAATAAAGACATGTTTCGACAGCATCCATTGGGAGGCATTACAGAATACAGTATTCATATTAATCATTCTATTTTATGTGTTTTTATTACAATTTTTATATTCTAAAAGCAAAATTGTTACTCTTGCTGTTAAGGACTATAATGTATCTTGATTATATCATGTACTAAAAAATACACACTCAGGTATTGAAAAGCATCAATTACTTTCACTCAGTTTCTTTGTGCAAGGTTCTTTAAGACAGATGCACACAAGTTATCAACACACAGCCTTCCCTCAAAACCACAAAGCACCAGAAAGCTCCTTTCAGCCTAGTGATAGCCATATACAGTGTGACCAGTCACAGGGGAAGTTTCAACGTGTTCAAGTGGATTTCGTATTAGTGGATAATGTAAACTGTATTAAAATTTTTATCTTGAAAACACCACCATCTCCTTAGACAACCAACCTACATGAAGCAACTCTTCCATGAAATAAACACATGTGGTGTCTTCTGGAGACTATATTAGGGTATCTGCAAGTACTGGCTTATGCTTTATACTCAAGAGGAGTTTCAAAATACACAATTTCAAAAACATGCAAAGAACATTAGGAAATACAGCCAAATCGCTCAGCCCTAGCAAATCCACTGAGCAAATATTTTCTAGTGCATGCAAAAGCTGCAACAAAGCTTGTAAAAACAAGTCCAACAAAGATTTCTCAAGCAGATTTTAAGATGAAAAGACAACTATAATTGTAATTATTTTTTTTAATCTCCAGAACAATGTCATTCCCTTACTTGTACAGTTTTTCATGAGCAAATCTGAACAACAAAGTTTATTACAGAAATTCTCCAAAACTGAATCAGTATCACTCACTGCACAACACTGTTCAATTTCCCTGCTTTTAAAACATATATAAAGAGGCTACCTTCTTAAATTGTCAACTGATTCAAAAATCATTGTATTTCCACAGAAAGAAAAATTTACTGCACTGCCCAAATGTTGGGGTTGGGTTTTTTTGTGTTGCATATAGAGGTATTAAAACAATTACAAACACTTTACACGGATGTAGCAACGTTTCAGCCATCCTGTAGTAACTTTACAATCTCACTAGCTATTTCATAAGTCTTACTATCTGGTCTTCCATAAACAAACTCAAGTATATTAAAAAAACCAAAACAAAACAGTTTTACCATATACAACATCTTTCAAAAACACTGTCTGGATCAGGAGTTTAACTTGAGCAGGATCTAGGAAGCAATTCCAAACAGCTTTTCACTACTCCTTTAGAGAGGCAGACCATTCTTTACTTGGTAATAACTGTGTAGGCACCTGCTCATCCATTTTATTTCTATTCTTTTTTAAAAATGCATTTTATAAATCATCCAGTTATTGTGCTAACACCACCCTCTCCACCCCATCACCGCCCCCATGCCTTCCCCCAAAAAAGCCAAGCTCATGTTAGTCTTCTCTTGCTGTTCAAGCTGGTCTTGATGCCATCTAAACATCCTATAACACACTTTTAAAAATTTCAAGATGAAAAATTCTTCACCTCTCCTTATTTCCTCATCTTCCTGACTGTCAAGGCAGCTGCCATACTTTGCTAGTCTGCCTGGCAATGCCTTGCCTTAACAAAATAATTTTTAAAACTAAAAAAAAACTTGATAACAATCTATATTATGTCAACATGCTCATTTTTAGATAAGAGTATGCAATCTCTCTTCGTAGACATCTAGACTACACTAGATATAAGAAGTTGCCACTTTTCACGGTTTCTATAACTCTACATACAAAGTTGAAATAATTCACCTTTAAGTCATCATAGTGAATATATAAGAAACAGAAAAAAATTGTTGTTTCTTTTTCCCTCTGATATTTATGCTCTACTGAATTACAACTACACACATGTAAATTTAACACATCATCTTCAGAATACTTACTATCTAGCAATTCTAATATCACAAAAATTAAAACTCTCACCGCAGTCAAAACACAGACATGCAAATCCATGTAATAAGGCATACAATAGAAATACAAATCAGATTATACTTACAATCTAGTTAACTTCTGTGTGTTCTGAAAAAGCAGCTCTGGAAGAACTTGCAATTTATTCTTGTTCAGACGCCTAAACGGTTACAATTAGAATTAAAAAAAAAAATTAGATTATCTTCCAGTTTAAGCAGCTTATTCTATTACGCATAAACACATGAAGGTCCCTTTGTATTAAACCTCATGCTGTGAACTCAGCATAGAATGCATTGTGTACATAATCCATACACAAGCCAAACAGACCATGCCATCTGTAGACCACCTGTCTACATTCTTGAGGTAGGGAGTCAGGTGAACAGTCACCACAAACTTTGAATATTTTAATATGCATTAGTATACAAATATATTTTTAAAATATTCCTCTGGATGCATACTAATAATACTGAATCATATGGCCCCATGGTCAGCTTTCACAGCTCTGAGGAACAGTTACCGGGAAGTACCTGGGTTTTCTTGACCAACTGAGATTATTTCCAGATTAGCTATTATTTCTACAGGATATACACAGTAATTTGTTTGGTTGTTCATTTTTAGAGTTTTCTTAAAACTTCACTTTGAAAATATAAGCACTATTATAAAACGTACGCACAGGTAACCAGACATCTACATGGTGATTTGGAACAGAAACATAAAGTTTAAGATTCTTCCAGAAACATTTTAGAGAACATTTTAATGTTTTTACATTAGCCCATTTTACTCAATTACTGTGTAAAGTTTTAAACTGATGACCACAACTGGCCAATTGTAAGAAATAGGCTGTAACAAGTTACTTCAGCCTAGCCTAAGCTTTCTCTTCTTCGTAAAATGCACAACTCATAAATAGAACTGCTTTTAGATTCTGCAAAGAAAAAATTTTTCTACAATCCTTTTCCTGTTGTCTGACAATAAATAGTTGCTTCCTTTCACAGTCCTAATGAATGTAATTTACATCATAAAGTTGACCTAATTAATTACATACACCTCCACTATTCTAAATAGGAAGCTGACTTCACATATACGTTCATATACATACCTGTATTTATGCCCCCTATGTTCCCAATCTACCTTTAAAGTTCACTTTGATAACAGATCTATTTTTGTTAAGATTTTGATCTCAGAATACGCCTAGAACTTTTGGAAATCTACTGACACTTAGCACCCAATATCCAGTTTCCAGTCTTCTTCCATACAGAGTAACTTGACTATCAGAATTCAAGATTACTTTTTTAAATTCAAGGCCTTCCTCAGACAACAAACTAATGTTGTGGGGTTTTCATACAGCAGACTTTTCATCATATGAACATGTCTTGCAAGATAAAGGGCTGACGGTGAGAGGGGAGTATTAACTTCTCTTTCTGACACCTAGAACAGATCAAAGGCTGCTTTTGCAAGCTTGCTTAGAGAGCCTAAATGTTATGCCACACGCCACATGCTCACTTAAACAGCTACAAAAAATGGTTATTCTACAGTGCTTTTACCAACTACCCAGTCACATTTCTGAGATAAACGAACAAACCAGTACATGAAACACTCAACAACAACATGAGAGATATTAAGCACTGGCTTACATTTGGGAAAATGCATGGGAAGATTTTTAACCTGATTCCCTTACCCATGTGAAATTTCACACTTTTATAACTAATTAAACTTAATCTTCACCTTGTTTAATTTAAAGGTTTATAGTAATGTGCTACTTAATCCTCAAATTCACTTTTTCAGGTAAGTATGTTTATATTCTAGAATAGTTATCTACTGAGCAGGATGAAATACAACAAAAAAAATTCTTATGAAAATACAGGGCTTAGCATTCTTCAGTTCCATCCTCATTCAACAAGAGTACCACTAATTCTTGAGAAACAATAAACATGTTGAACTTGTTTATCAATTGGAATGAAAAAACTGCCAGTGAAATGCATCTCTTCCACAGTTGCCTAACATTTATTACCACATCCGATAATCATTTAAGCTCTCACAGTGTACATGCAATTATCCACTGTCAATCCTAAAGTTATCTGACTTATCTCAAAGCAACATCCAAGGAATATATTTTAAGAATATTCTTATGTCTACTTGCAAGGCTTCCACAAATGTTGACTTCATCCTCATTGTTTTAAGCCACAGAAACTAAGCAAAATCAGAATGCTTCTAGAATAAGAGGTTCCACACCAACAAGCAGACAAGACAGCCTATGTATTAACAGAAAGTTGTATTTTCAGTGTTACAGTTTGTAACTTCAGAGGTCTAACATTTACAATTTGCAGTGAAACAAACAACTTCATTGAGGAAAAAAGCTAATATAAAAAAAAATCCCTAAATTATTATCAAAATAATCCAGATGATCAAATATTATAAATTATTTCCTATTATTTGTATGGGTTAACATTGCCCTACCTGTGATGCATAAAGAACCGAGTTCTCAGTTGCCCTTTTAAACATTCCTAAGCATTTTAAGATTTTCTCCTGACACTACCATAGTACTGTTTTTCTTTCAAATATCATATGAAGTCAAGTTCACACAAGGATGCTTTTGAAAAGCTCACATTGAGACCTACTGTTCACTAGCACTAAGTATTTCATATTGGTCTAAACGAATATTTTTAATGTTATATTGTTACAAATGACATGTTGATGTTTTTATACCGCAGCAGTAAGCAAGCAAAATCCATCTAACAAGACCAGTAACATAATGACATTCTTCCTTTGCCTTAACTCATGTAAGCTTGATTTTCAAAATAACCCATCAATAGAGGTTAGTGCTCCTGCACTGCACTGCATCTGATACTGTCTCAAAACGTTATTAGTGCACAATACATGTGCCACAAACAAAGGCTGCTGCTAGTAAAGGAAGGCTACGTTAGTAATTTATAACTAAGCAAATCTGAGGTAACAAGAAGCATTTGAAGAGCCCATGACTACTGATGTCTTGGTTCAAGCTATGGGACTCTCCCAACACCCCTTCTATCACTTCCTAAGATCTACTTCAAATTGGAATCTGCCAAAAGTAATTTATACATAATTTGACTCACAGGGAAACTCTGGGAATGAACAGGGGTTTGCTTCTCTTGAACATCACCTACTGTATTTAAATAACTTCTACTGCAATACTTACCTAAACATAAGACTAGATCACATCATATAAACTTAGACATACTTGATATAGGATACATTTAATATGCTTATATTTATTTTGTGCAAGAAAGCCACCAACAGCCTAGGAAAAAATCCCAATTACTTCTAATTTCTCTTACTTGGACTTGAGAGAAAGGCTGTTAAGAAAAGTCTCAATACAGAAGTACAGGACTGGATGTGTGTAAGTTTTGTAAAAAAGACATAGAAGTAATTAAAAATTATTTATTGAAAAGAGCAAATGTTCTGAATGGCCATTTATGAGCACTGCTTCCTCCAGTTTGACAGAGAAGTACCAAACACAAATGAGATGTAGTGGAATAGTTCCACCACACCATTTGACAAGAACTTCTGTTTATCCTCATCTATCGGTAAACTCTAGGACAGATCAGGAAACTTCCAAGTGCAAGGTGAAGCAAACATTAGAAATGCCACCACAAGGCAGGGCAAGCTCTAACGTAGCTGTTGCTAAGGGGAACTTCAAAGCACAGGCTGAGCACACTTTAAGAAATCTGTTGTGCAGCAGCCCCTTCACACAGGAAAGGACCCAAAAAGCAGTATAGAAATACCCTATGCTTGCCTAAGCCTGTTACCTGTAAGAGCCTTTCACTATCATGTTACTGCCTAAATCTTAATCCTGCCAGGTGTTTAATTCTAATTAGAACTGTATTTCTGATTTCTTAACAAATACCTTGGAAAAGGTAAGGCCATATATTATTACAATAAAACAAAAATGGTCTGCAAAAAGTTCATATACAAAGTGAGCCAAAAATCTTGTAAAATGATTTTGTGGACACTGTTCTTATGACTGCACTATATTAACAAAACCGGATTTAAAATTAGTGATTGGAAATAGAAATAACATCAAGATGTGATATCTGGAAATTGGATATAAAAGCCAAGCCATTTTTGCAACTACAACTAGCTACGTCGTGATGGAATGACACATTAGTTTTGTGAACCTGAACAGCAGACTAAAAATAAAGAAAACATAATTTATGTTTTCTCATGAGCAAAATCAGTCAGATTTTGATTGTCACACCAAATCCTTTGCACTGTTCAAACTAGGAATGCCACCTGGGACTCGTAGCACACTACAACTAAAAACTCTGATCCTCTTCTTTTGTGTTAGAAACACATCCACCATACAATCAGCACATGTCTGCACACACAGCACCAACCACCACCATACCAAGGTATGTACTGAGGTACACCCAGAGGAAGGAAGTAATCTGGAGCACAGAGCCAGACAAGATCTGGTCCAGGTTATTTGACCTGGGACTGCTGGATGAGAAAGCAGCTGTTCAGTCTCTGAAGTATTTTGAACTGGATGTTTTACAGCTAATAAGACCTGCAAAGTATTCCAGGAATTCAGAGCACTGGGCGGAATGATGCATAATCATCTAATGCCACAGAACAAATGAGCTCCAGCGCTGGATCAGAAAGAAGCAACCCTGGATGTGCACAGCATGGAGTCCAGACCAATAAAACCTCCTGGAAGCTGAAGAACTGTGCAGAGAGGCTCTCCAGGAGTCATATCAGTTCTGGCAATACCTGCATTGAGTAAAACTTATTAAGTCTGATTAGACACATGCTGACTCTACAGTCAACAACCTCCACACACTTCAACTCCCTCCATCTTCCAGATTACTTTAACCATGACTATGCAGGGGAAATTAAACTTTGCAGATTCTGTTTTCTTAGTCTGTTCCTCAAGTCCCCCTAAGTGATGCATAAAAGCTGACCAACCCGCCAACCGCACACGATAGTTCTCAACATGTAAGCAATGGGCTTCCAGGAGTCCGTACATCAGTCACCTCCAAGGCATCCACACAAGCACAATGTCCTCTCGCTAGACTCAAATGCATATTCACCTATGCTTCTGTTGGAGAAAGTTTAGGGAGCAGTAAATGGTAAAGGCTAAAAAACTATTTCTGTATGCAGGAATTCACTACAGAAGTGAACTACTATTTCTTCTGAAATTATTATAAAACATTCAAAGAATCATTTAGGTTGGAAAAGACCTTTGAAATCATCAGGTCCGACCATTAACCCAGCACTGCCAAGGCCACCACTAAACTCTGTCCCTAAGTGCCACATATATGTCTTCTTTAAACACCTCCAGAGATGGTGATTCCACCACCTCCCTGGACAAGACTGGTCCAAGGCTTGACCACCCTTTCTGTGAAGAATTTGTTCCTAATCTCCAACCTAAACCTCCCCTGGTGCAACTTGAGGCCGTTTCCTCTTGTCCTGTCACTTGTTACCTGGCGCAGAGACCGACCCCCCTGCCTACAGCCCCTGTCAGGCAGCTGTGGGGAGCGATAAGGTCCCCCCGGAGCCTTCTCCAGACTAAACCCCCCAGTTCCCCCCGCCGCCCCTCCCAGCACTTGTGCCCCAGCCCCTTCCCCAGCCCCGTGCCCGGCTCTGGACACGCTCCAGCCCCTCCATGTCCCTCTGGCCGTGAGGGGCCCAAACCCGAACCCAGGGTTCGCGGGGCGGCCTCACCAGTGCCGAGCACAGGGGGACGGGCACTGCCCTGGCCCTGCTGGCCACGCTGTCCCGGCTACGAGCCAGGGTGCTGCTGGCCTCCTTGGCCACCCGGGCACGCTGCTGGCTCCTGCCCAGCTGGCCACCAGCCCCCCAGCCCCTTCCCCGCCGGGCAGCTCCCAGCCCCCTGCCCCAGCCCGCAGCGCTGGGGGGGCTGTCGTGCCCCCGGGGCAGGACCCGGCACTCGGCCTTGTTGAACCTCCTCCAGCTGGGCTGGGCCCCTCGGCCCGGCCTGCCCAGGTCCCTCTGCAGAGCCTGCTGCCCCCGGCACATCAGCTGTCCCCCAGCCTGGTGTCCCTGCAACCCGCCTGGGGGAGCGCCCCGTCCCCTCGCCCAGCCCCTCGGTAAAGATGTTAAAGGGACGGGCCCGGCCCTGAGCCCTGGGAACCCCCCGAGTGCCCGGCGCCAGCGGGATGTGACTCCATTCCCCACCGCTCTCCGGCCCGGCCGCCCAGCCAGCTTTGACCCCAGCGCAGAGCCCCCCGGGCAGCCATGAGCAGCCGGTGGCTGCAGGAGATGCTGTGGGAGACGGTGTCAGAGGCTTCACTAAGGCCCAGGACACACCAGCCACAGCCTCTCCCTCGCCCACCAGGCCGGGCAGCTGCTCGTAGCAGGAGATCGGGGCTGTCAGGCAGGGCCTGATCCCCTGGGTGTCCGGCACGTGCCGTGTGATGGTGCTGGGGATGATCTGCTCCATCACCTTCCCGGCACCGAGGTCGGGCTGACAGGGCTCTGGTTCCCTGGATCCTCCTTCCTGCCCCTCTTGTACATGGACATCACGTTGGCTAACCTCCAGTCTGCTGGCACCTCCCCAGTCTGCCAGGGCTGCTGGTAAATGATGGGGTGGCTTGGTGAGCTCCTCCACCAAGCTCCCTCGTTGGTACACTTTTAGTAACTTAGATTGCTTAGTAAAGTGAAAAATTCAGTCCAGGGTATAAGCTTATCTAGAATTTAATTATGTCTGAATACAATATGATTTCATGGCCTTAAAATCCCTCATACTGAACCAGGCATGTAAGTGCTTCAGCTCTTCTAATGCTCTTACACAGGAATACACACTTCAGTGTATGAAGTGCTGGGGTATTGCAGAAGAACTTCTATAAAACTTTTAACATGATATATAATAATGCCTGTAACATCATATATATACATAATCTCTCTGCCCACTACAATAGTTACGGATTACAGCTTTAGGTAAGAAAACTTCATACCTGCTAAATGTGCCCATGGCTTTTTCATAAAAGAAGAGTAACTCCTCCCTTTAATGCTGCAGAAATGAAATAATGCTGATGTCTTGCTAAGATATATTTCTCAGGTTACTTCTTGACTATTATTCTGGATATTGCATGACATTATTTTCAAGGCAGACATAAAATAGACATGAAACAAAACAAATACAATGATAGACTGCCTCCAAGAAGATAACTAAATATTTCTTTGAATGAAATTGGTGAGCTACACACTGAGACTTACCTGCTGTTAACAGTCTGGTTAAAAGGGCTACTTTTCTGAAACAGTACTAAACTACTAAAAAATGGACAGGGGAAAAAAAAAAAAAGAGAACTTGGATGGAGAGAAAAAGCTGCAAAAAAGACCAAGAAATCACAAAACAAAAAAAAAAAAAGAAAAAAACAAACAAAAACCAACCTTCAAATCCAAGAGACTTGCCTATTCCTGCCCAAAGATGACCAGAGTCTTCCACAGCATCATCAGGGACTGTATGTTGCAGCTAAAGTCACTCAAGATTTTTACAGGTGCTGGGCTGCAAGCTGGATTCAGGCACACAAAAGCAAGTATTTTTAACCCTTCCTCTGCTTTCTAACCTGTTAACTGTACTTCACAGGAGCAATCGGAATCGGTTACTCAGCTAATACTTAGATCTGCCAGATGCTGTTATTACAGGTATCAACTACAGTTGGAACCGGAAAGACTAAGAAGCTTACCATCAGAAGAAAAAAAAAAAAAAAAGGGACTCCTATGAGGGCCCAAACTGTTCAGCATACTCATAGGTGACCTGAAAAGCTGGAGGTGTAAGGGATGACACAATTTGTTGGTGATACGAAGGCTGATGACAAACTCCAGAAAGAACTAATTGTATTTAGTGCCCAAATGGCAAACTGACATATGTAATTCATTACAGGTAAAACTTAACATATATTCAAGGAAACAGATTTTTAAGTTCATGCATATAACAGCAATCTCCAACCTGAAAATCACTTCCCAGGAAGCAGACCCATGAAAATATCAACTTACTGCTCTGTAGCAGTTCATAAAGCAAGTGTTACAAATTATTAGAAGAGTAACGGATAAGATGACTATTTGTGTAAATCCATGGTGTATGCACATGTGGAGGACTGAAAACTTTTGGAATTTCCACCTCAAAAAGGATCCCATAAGGTTCAGAGAAAGATGGCAAGGATGATCAAAGCTAAAAAGTAGCTTCCATACTGGAACAACTTAGTAGACAGAGACTCCTCACGAGGAAAAGCGCAGAGGGAGAATACAGTAAAGGTCTGTATAATTATGAATCAAGGGAAGGTGATAAGAAATAGTTGTTCTCATCTTTTGTAATACCAGAAAAAAAAAACCCAACTTGGAAATAACGAATGTTGGTGGTGGTACCTTCAAAAAACAAATGGACTTAATTTCCCCAAACAACATGCAGTTAAATTGTGTAACAACTGGCCGTGTATCATTAGTTGCTAGTTTATGTGGGTATAGAAGAACAATAATTAAGAAAAAATATTAAGTAATATTCATTACAAAGGCCCAATTAATGATTGAAGTGATCTCTGCCACAATGCAATTTATGTATTTGCTTTTTCTTCCTCTGCTCTTCCTTAGAGAGTGTCAACTGGAGACATGATACTGGCTTACTCACATTTCGGGTCCAAGCTAATATGGCCACTATCTTCTGGCTTTTGGTACAGCTCTTTTTTCTGTTCAGTTTCACCAGGAAACAATTTAAATTCAATACTAGAAAATTTATTTTATACTAAACAATACAAATGTAGATTTTAAGCTTCTGTTCAAAGCATTCCTGCAGCACCTCTTTAGACTGTGAGGTTTGCCTGCTGCACAAATTCAACGGGTTCCCAATGTAAGGCTTAAAAAGCCTATTTGTACATCAAGGAGCAAAGTAAAAGATTCACAATTACAGTTGCAATCAAGAGATAGGTATATAAAGACATATGTATATGGGCAATGCATGCTTTTCCACATACCTATGCATACATTTCTATGAACATTACTTCCTTCTCATTTTGTTTCAGCCAAAGCTCTTGTGCCCCAGCTGATACCCTCATGTCTCCAAGTAAGCTCTTTTGCTCCTCCCAGTTATATCGGATGCTGACTTCGATTCTCATATAATATAAACAGATACATGTCTATACTTCACAGCTTTATCATCTTACAAACTGTATTTTCTTGCTTTAGTATTCTGATGGCCTAAAATGAAGACATCAAGAATTTCTGACCTTTACAAGTCATGAGAAGTATACATGCAACATTGTCCTCCAGTTTATTATTGTTTTCTTTACAGCAGCCACATATAGCATCAAACACACTGTTTCAACAAAGCAGAAACACTCCCTTTCACCTCCCAAAAATATTTTGCCCATATATATAACAAGTGCCAGTTTCTCCCTTTCCTCCCTCAGCCTACTTCCCATTTGAGGGTTCCTATGTCCTGAAGGCAAAAGGATAGAGGGAAACAACCTCAATGTCAATCACAGACTATCAAGGGCCCCTAAAAAAACAATGAAGTTATTAACTGTGAAATTCCTACCTTCCTGGCTCCAACCAGACTAACAGTATTTCTTCCTCTCTCTGAAGCTGGGATAGGAGAAACTTAGCTAATAAGATTCCCCTGACTATTAAAAAACAGAGTAAGAAACAACCACTGGAGCTTGGAAAGAGACAACGCTACCAGCCTAAAGGTAGGCTGAAGACTTACCAGGATCGTTCTATGAAATAAATGGAGGAAAAGACCTACACTTCACACAAGTTATTTTTTCCTTTATTATATTTTCGCTTTATTCCTTTTCTTGGCTTATGAATAACTGCTGGATAAGTAAAGAACCTTGATTTTTACAGGAAAACGTTCAAGTTGTTTTCAAGACAGAGATCATGTTTTCCTGGACAGAAAACTTTCTTTGGGGTGCTGGCTTCAGCTGCATCCCTCATGTTTACACAATTGGAAGGGTTGCATCCAGCTTGGGTACTGTTGTCTCATGAAGTTCCACTCGCAAGAAAAGCAAACAGGAGCTAAATCTAATCTATATTAAAGGCACAATCAGTATAGTTGGAAAAGAGCCTCCTTTTCTGCAAAGCTACAGTGAGGACACAGCCACTAACTACATGAGAAATTTCCTCCATGCTCTTTTCAAAGCCTCTGAGAGTCACTCACCTCCTACCCACAGAGTATTAATCCATATAAAAGCCCAATGTAAAAGCAATGCAAGTTTTATTTATTCAAACTTGGGAAATTGTGCAATTTTCCAAGGCAATTTGATTTCTCATTATGCTACTGACTTGGTTTGAAAATTTTGAATGCCATAACATCAGTAAAACATGCTTCATGCAAATGGCAAATATTCAAGGCATGAGCAGAAATCACCAGATTTACATAGCTATGGAGGAAAAAGGAAGGGACCTGGCTTCTACTAGAAGATCTCACAACAAAAAGCTCTTACACGCACCTTCACTTTCAATTGAAAATGTCTTGCAGTATTATATTTACTAACAGTATTCTTGCATATTACTGAACACACACCACCACCCAGAAATTTAAGTTGATACACAGGCTATGATATAAACTGTCAGTTTTATTACTGTCTCTCTGAATGTAGCAATTACCTAGTTTTAGCCCCATGAATGTGTGATACCCATTGGCCTCCACATTCTGTGTCTGCTTTTCTACTGAGCATCGACAGCTTTACTACCAAATCAAAGTATGGCATATTTGTCATGAAATAAATAGCACTCTGTTCGTTTCCACAGAAGTTCAACAACTTTCAAGTTTGATTTAACATCTATATTCACATTACTACCTATTATACAACTCATTCTCCAACAAAAAAAACAAACCAAAAAAATATCAAAATTACAGTGTTCCTAAATTTTTAAACCAGGTAGGTTTAAGGGAGCAGTCCTGGTATGCAGCCTTTAATATCCAGAAATTATCCAAGTAACTTTGGGTTCACTCTCCAATTTGGTCATTTATTTTATTTCACACTAAGAACATCTGGTTCTCATTTTTGGCAACAAACAAGATAGCTTTTTCTCCTTTGTTATTAAGAGCTCTATAGCATTGTCCTCGGAGAACAGCCTCAGGGAATATGATGTAGTTGAAGTAGTTACTGAGAGCTACTTTAAGGGAGAAGCGGTTACATCACAAGCTTGGGTATAACTAAGAAGCAAAAAAAAATTAATTAATGCGTAACAGGACACTCAGAAAGACAGGAGTTACTGAACTCTAAGGAGTTACTAAGTTTACTCTTTTAAACAGCACTGGCTTGGGAAGCAGTAAAGCAGAAGCACAGCCAATTTCATTCAATGGTTTCACCAGTAAATCCTATTAGTATCAAGAAATATGTTGTGGTCATTAATGTAACTTCTTCCTTTGCTTTGTATCACTTCCTTTCTATAAGGGAAAACATTCAAGATGCAGCAGCCATTAAAAAAAGTCAAACTCATCCATTACTTTCTGTCAGCACCTCTTTATATTACTACACTAGGAAATAAAGCCAGACAATATATAATGGAATTTCAATAAGGTTGCTAGAAGGAAGTCCAATACAACCATATTACAGGATTACGGTGTCGAATACATGAACTACTTTATTTACGTGACATGATAGTACAGAAGCTTTTCCAAAACCTGTGAGAGATACTACTCCATGTCACTAAGGGGCTGTTTTTTGAAGGAAAACTGTTTACAAAAGCTTGAGATCCTTTATTACAAACATAGCAGACTGGGTGGTCCTGGTTCACGTTTTCAAAGCTGTCAGAAGTAATAACCTTTATTAGTAACCTTTCATTAGACTTAAAAAGATTATCTACCCTCTATCAGAAGCAGGACTACATTGCTTTGTACAAAGAAGCAGCATACAAACTGGCAGCTCTATAATACCTTTTTTTTTCTTTTCCTTTTTTTTCCTTTTTTTTGTTAGAATCTCTTCATACAAAAAACCCAGACATTAAGATGGAGGGTAAAGCCAGTATGTAACCATTACACACAGATGTCCTCAGGCTAGGAAGAAGCTAATAACATAGGCACAAAAAAAAGAAGTATGAGGAACAGATCTAAGTGTCAACATTTTCCCAAAACCAACATGAAGAAACAAAAGAGGCCTAATAATTTAATGCATAAAACGTATGCATTAAAGACTGACATCAACACCTTACATCAGACAGAAATGGACAGAAGTCTTGGTACCAACTTAATTGAAGAAAGGAATAGAAAATCTTAAGTATCAGAGAGCATTTATTAATGACAATGTCAACAGCAAGTAAATCCTGTAAAACCAGACATAGCAAGCAAAAGTATACGGACAATCTCTTAACCCAGTAGCATACTTATAAAACTTATCAGTGACATTCATGCAGGATAGTAGTTTATATCTGCCTTTATCAGCCTTTAGTGTACAAGAATTTAATTTTTTCTTAACTATCATTCAAAACTAAAAAAAAAGCTTAATCAGTAAACCGTCAAACAGAGAAGGTCTCTGCAGAAGTCATCTGTTTCTGCTCTCTTTTTTCAAATATATATATTTAAAAAATCAGGAATTCACATAAAATCTTCCTATTTTTTATATATTCTAAACCATAATACAGAATGAGAAAAAAAAAAATAGTAACTTTCTCATTATTTCCCCACAGACTACATGAAAACAATAGACTTTTACCCAAGGAATAAAATCTATTGCAGTATCCCTAAAACATCCACCATTTTTAATAGTTCATCAGTTTTCATACAGGCAGTAAGAGTAAAATAGACATGGTAAAACCATTTTCTTACACCAGAGAGTAATCTCTCCAGGTCAAGGCTGAAACCCTAAGAAGAAATCACAAAGGAAATTTTAACATTCACATCTCCATGCCATGTTGCCCCTGCTGATTAGTGTTCAAAGTTTATGTGAATCAAACTAACCATTTCCAGAAGTCAGAAATAGCTGTGAATAATTAGCAAGAAAACTTGCAAGTGTAACTATTATTGCAATTTTTACCCGAAGAAATAGAATGCTCTTCCTATTTGATCTGTTTTAATAACTCGATACCAGCCTGGCTCACCACGCCTCTCCATATACAGTAAAGAATGCTTCTGTGGTGATGCGGTGCTGCTTCCTCCCCAGGGCACGTGCCAAGCAGAACTATTAAAAAAGGAAGACTAGTGGAATCATCTCTTGCCTGAAATCAAACTGGATGCCTAACAAAGGGTAAATCCTCCAAAGCCAACAGAATGAATATAAAAAAATAATTAAGTGGAACAAAAAGCACACTATACATTTGACTTAAATTTGAGAACAAAAATGCAGCTCTTGTGACTGCTTTGTCACAAGCCTGTGGGAATTACCTATAACAACTCATTCAAAAGACATTTTCTTACTAGGAAGCTACAAGGGGTAAACAGCCACAAAAATCCACTGTCATTAAAGCAGCTCTTATCTAAAAACTAGGCACACCCAATTTCTGTGATAATTACCTCTGATCCATCTCCACTTTCCCAGCAAGTTTTCAAATGCCAGGCATCAGTTTTTCTGAAGTGCAGTTCCCATATCTCTCTTGTATTCCTAATATACTGCCTCACACCTATCCTGCTCAGAACTCTCAAAAACAAAAAATAAAATTCATATGTAATATCCATAACATCTGCATGAACCCAAGAATCTTCTCTCTTCTTCCTGTGATCTTCACGCTGTAACACCCTGAGACCAAGGGGAAGATCTAGATAAGAGATCATCTCCAAGCAAATGAGAACATAATGCTAACAAAGTTAACAAGCCAACAGGAATTTGCTCTGTTCTAGATGAAAAGCTGCAGCTTCAGGTGAGATCCAGTTCAATGGACAGAGTTAAAATGCAATTGTGCCAGAGGAAAAGCAAGATCAAGACTGCACTGGTCTGACCAATGACAGAAAAGCTTCAAAACCTACATATTCATATACTGTCTGAGAATCGAAAGATGTTAAGTACTTTGAATTCATCATCATTTCACTCAGGAACAAGATTATTTAAGGATTGCTGTGCTCCACAGCATGAAATTCAGCCAATAACACTTACAGTATTTCTAAGATGGCAAGCAGTATAATCCTTCTAATATGAGGAAGCTCAAAGAAGCCAAACCTTTTTGATAGAATTATTAAAGCTAAACCAAGTTTATCCAAACTATTCCAGACCAGTGATGCAGCAGTTCTTACCCAACAGTAACACAGGCCTTTAAGTATTTCCTACAGATCCTGGAGCAGATGACTGCTTAATCCTTAAGTGTTTTGCTTAAGCAAATACTCCCATAAATCTTCATCAAGTATAAAAAACAGCTAAAATCAAACAAGACACAGGAAAGAATAATGTTTAAAAACTCGGATGTAATGTTAGTGCTGATCAGCTATTCCAGCTGAATTATGGTTACATTGTAGTGGAAGTGTCGTTATTCCACTCGCTTTGTAACCATTGCTTTCAGAAGCTTAAGAATCCTGTGGTTACAGAACCTCTTGTCTACATAAATGAGACCCAAATTTGTTTTTCCATGAGCTCTTATGGGTCAGTGACCTACTATGAAAATGTTTTTGATGAAGCCAGGCTCGTTTATTTTCATGTTGTTAAAATAAACCTCTTTGTTTTGTAGCCCTGGTCAGAAGTACTAATGCAAACCAAAACCAATTCACTGAAGCATGCATCCTGCTTTCTTGCTAGCTGCCCTTTGCCTCTCTTGCACTTCTGCGTTTGGATTCCTCCTGTGCAGACCTATTGACAGAGCTGCTAATGGCTTCCTTCAGAAGAGGGGTGCCAATGTTTGGGGGTTTTTTAATATTTACAAAAGAAAAAAAAAAGTTCACTCTTGCATCAGCAATAACAAAAGATGTCTGGCTGTCCAACAATGGCTGAGTAATACGTACCTATATAATTACATGCTACAGACAGACATAGTAAACTATAAAATTTGAGGATATTAGTGCCCTCTGGGAGTCCACAGTACATAAACACAGTTATTGGGAACTATCATTTTCCAAAATGCATATACCCAATTAGGAGGCATAACCACTATACATCCTCAAACCTACACACCTTCAAAGAATCATTGTAAATGGTTTCCCATAACTACTTTATTCACTGAATAGTCCCCAATAGCTAAGAAAGTGACAGCTACTGTATCATTTAAAAATTTATTCCAACAACAGTCCCATTTAAATAAACATTTGACTGATGGACGAGAGAGCAGGAGGGATTAATCTTTGAACTAGTTTATCGCTACTACAGGCTTAAGAATTTTTTTGCTAAATAAAGATGGTCCAGTAGAAACACAGAGCAGCAGGTAGCACAGGGGACTCACAAACTGTCAGTTGATCAAGGCATACACTTGTTCCTTTTTACCTGTTCCTTCCATTTTATCTCCAGATTGTGGACAAAAGATCTAGCTCATGCAAGGTGCTTATTAACAGTAAAAGGCAAAGGATGAAATTTCTATCGTTTATGTTTCTGCCACTCACATCAACTACTGTTCCAAAAAAAAAGTGTCTTTCCGATGTGCAAGGACACACACATTACTGAACCTACTGTTGATAGATATGGAGCAAGTTTTACCAAGCTGACCATGGATTTATTTCCTGAATCAATCTGCAGCTACTTTTTCAATCCTGCACCTTCAAGCACAGCAAACACAGAACTTTGTGGCAGACAGGTGCCATGATTTTAATACGGTAATAGAAAAGGACAAGGCAATTTTTACTTGTTTCTTGAATGATCATAAAAAAATATGAACTATTCCCAAGCATATAACCTATATGTGTGTCAAACAATAGCTCATCTGTGTACCAAGAAAATTTCACATATTTCAATACCTGAAATAATGCTTGACTAATTTCAATAAAAGCTAAATTTACGTGCTTTAAAACTGGGGAAAAAAAACCAACATCAAGGTCTGAATTGCAAATGCTTCTCATCCGAGGTAATACCATGATCAGGGTACATTACATGGATAAGCACTACTGTTTTTCAAGTATGCAATGCCCACAGAATGACAAAGTATGCCTCCAAAAAAAGCCCAAACGTATTTTTTCATATTAAAGACTTTTCCTACTCTTCTGTAAGAGTAATGTTTCCAATGATGTTTCTAAAAATTATCTGACCTTTTCAAAATGTGGTTTAAACTACTTGAAATAGAAATGCAGTCAGCTTTATTAAGACACTAAAGAGGAGACTGACTTTTTGCATAGGCAAAATGTAGACTGGGTACCTCTCAGAATTAGCAGGTTTTGCTTCTAGAAGTTGTTTCATGCTTATTACTTTTTCCACCCAAGTCTTCCTACACCAGTATTCTACTTACACTTGAAGCACTGTCTCTCCTCAAAAAACACAAGTTCCATGTGCAAGCCCCGACTGACATGAGAAGATGAACACTAATTAATCTTGAGATACTGACACATGGACATTACAGAAGTATGTGTGTATATATATATTGCATGCTCACTATGTGTTACATACTATGTATGTGTTACATACTATCAAGTTTAACCTTGTGTATAATATATGTTCTGAGGATTTTCGTAGCTTACCCCAAAAACACTTTCTATTTTGCCGTTGTGAAAAATAGCGTGAATTATTTAGTTTCAAAGTTATACTGCTATCCCAGCCCTGTTGTACGCCTTTCAAAGAAAATTCAGTAAATTCTTATGAGTAACTATTGACCAAACTTGTGGCTACAGGTTTTTTTGAACACACGTTGTCCTTTCTTGTGCTTGGGACCAGACATTTTTCAGAGTTGTGAGAAATCACACTGGTATCTAAGGTGGCCGATACCTAGTTGTCTAAATGCCTCGATGGAGCGGGGCCACAGCAATCAGTAGCACACACAGCTGGACTATGCTGCAAAAGTTAACAACAAAATATTTTCAAGGAAAGGCCAAAACTGAAAAGTTGCACTAGAGAAGAAATTGACAAAATTCTAAAGGAAATTCATGTATTTTGGACTCCAAAAAATGTTAAAATGATCTTAAAGTTTTAAGTACATTTCACTTTGGGTTATGCATTTACTGGTCACACTACATATGAAAGTTGATTTATCATTACTGGACAGTGTCATGCTACTGTAGCCAAAACAAAGTAACATTTTCTTGAAAATTTAATACGAGTGACAGAATACATTATTCACTATATGAACTGAGTATGTGCATGAAATAGGCCATACTTGAGTATTTTCTTCAGTCCTTAACTGCTGCAAGAAGCTTGACTCTATATGGAAATGTATGTTTTGGAGATCTTACAACATACCTTTCCAACAAAAGTAACTTTTTGGACTAATAGTTCCAAATCCCCCTCCCCCCACAACAATTTTATATTGACTGTATGTTTGGATTCTGGAAACAGCAAGGAGTTCTTTTAGATTTAAAAAAAAAATTAAAACCAAGTCTTTCGCAACCACATCTAGTGTGTCATTTACACGAACAACTAACATATCTCTAAATTACTGGCAGTAGTGTAAGAAAAAAAAAATAATCAGTGAAATCTTCCAGAATAACCAGTGCACACTACTGACAGATAAGTGAAGTATGTAAGCCTTATCTTGGGAACAATTATTTTGGCTGTTTGAGCCAAGAGCAGCACATAAAGCTGAATCAAAAGCAATACAAAATTAATGAGCTTCCTTCTTTCCTTCCAAGAATTAAAAGGTGAGCTGTCAGCTTGAGCCAAGGTGGGACTTGATAAGACATAGTACTTACATTCCTCCCCAATGATTTACTGAAATTTACTATTCACACTCAAGCTGTCAATATCTATTTTACTATTTCATTTTTTAATTTGTAGACACACATTCCCCCATATATATACCAAGAATTACCAAATTCTTGCTACTGGCTTTGTCCTGTGTGATTCTAAAGGTAAACTGAGGTATCGACCACACAGTTATGTAATCCACCATTTGCATCTTATATAGCAGTTTCCACCATACCTCATTAATAAAATTTGTACCCATTATTTTATCTTCTCTCTATCGTTACATTCCTTAGGGAGGCTACTGATTTTGCCTGGGGTTTTGTTAAGCAAGTCTTATAGGAAACAAGGATTCCTTATGGGTGAGTTGGCAGCACTCCTTTGAAGTCAGATACCCAGCGTGAGCTTCCTGCAGTGAAGGGCAGCTGGAAGCCCATTAAATACCTCTGTTCTAGACAGGAAAAAGCAGCAGAACTGTCCAAAGTGTCTCAGTCCCCTCGCCATGAAAAGGACAACATACCCGCAGTACCTAAACTGCAGACAGATAAATCAGTAGAAGCAAAGTAAGATTTGGAAAAGATGATAAGCAGTTTAGTTTCTTGCAACAGATGAAAACCAGAAAGCATCCAGGCCTACAACTGATTTAAAATCTGCCTAAATCAGTATCTTGTTTCCCACAGTGCCAATACGCAGATGCATACAGAGACATAAGAACAGGGCAAGAATGTATGACACTCCTCTACCAGCTTTGCTAGCTTTCAATGTTTTTCAGCTAGACTCCTTAGCTGGATGAGGGTTTTGCATATTTAGTTGCACTCAATAGATACCTCTTTCAAGAACACAGCCAACCTCCTGATGACCACCTGTGAACTTCTATTTTAGTCTTTTATGAGCTCCAACATTTCAGGATTTCCCCACACACACATGCGCTGCCATTTCCCTATTCTTCAATGCTGAACCGCCTGTACTGTATTATTTCACAGTCACTCAATCTCATAAGGTGCTTCTACAAATCTTCAGAGTGGGCATTTGGATTAAAACTGCCCATGAAGCAGTTTTCTGGAAGGCTGTATAAATATGATGAGAGATGGAGTGGCCTGGGTCTAAGTCACTCTGCTAACAGAGTTAATTTTATTATGCAGGTTATTTTACAGTTAATTCCAACAGCACGAGAGGCAAATTCATACAAGTTGCCCTTTCAAAAGGAAAGGACAAAGCCTGAGGTCTTGGCTCATAGTTTAGTCAGTTAAATAACTCACGGCAGCTCCAAAAAGTTTCATCTGGCTGGAAATGATACCAATGCTTTGAAGGACTGGTGAATCTAGGTACCAGTAAGTGGAAAGATTTCATGGAGAGCTCCAAGATTATATCCAGGGAAAAGAACGTCAGCTCCAAGAATGAGTCATAAACATCCCAGGTTTCAAGTGAAGGTGTTACCCAGTCCACAAGCAGAGAAGACTCTTTCCCCTTGGAAGAAAGGAAGCACATTCCTGCAGACTAGCTCTGCTTTGGCTACACACCAAAGACGAACAGTTCTCTGGCAAGACACGGCTGTGCGGGAACAGCAAGTCACCCCGTTTTTACAGTACATGGAAAGATGACACAAGGCAGGAGATCATGGCACTCAAGACTAGCACTGCATGGTACAATAAGCGTGGTGGAACAATGAGCAAGTAGAAGTAATGACAAAGACTAGTAAACCTGTAGTAATCCACTCTCAGAAAAGCAACCCAAGGCGGCACCTCTCATGTTGATGGCCAAAGAACCGCACACCACAGGAAGATGCAACATATCCCTGCAATGAATTTGTACACCACCTCAACACATGAACACTTAGAGACTCAACTTTATCCTTTACATGGACATCAGAAACCAAGAGCTTTTGTTTGGCTTTTGCCACACAGGATGAACTAGAACTCAAAGATGGCTCTCATGATGTTGCTTTGGGCCAGCCATTCTCTGAGACTAAGACAAAAGAGAGAGTTCTCCAGAGCACATACGACTTCAAGAAGATGTAGTCTTCCTCCAGACTTCTGGCTCTGAGTCTGAAGCAGGATCAAACTGTGGAACTCTTTTTGTGCAATAAGTTGATGAAGGAACTCGTCAACTCAGCTGCTCTTTGAGGGTGTTGCTGCTCCTCTACTGCTATCGGGTTGAGAAAACTACACAGATGAAGGACTTCTAATAATGTCGTCCTCACTTAAGCAGTAAAAATGACATTATGGCTGTGTGAAAGGAAAGACCCACACTCCAAAACAACACAATTCTTGAAGAAAGGAGTAATGATGTACCCATGCAAGCTGACCCAAATAGTCACTCCAAATAAATGCATAATTTTCCTACATACTTTACGAGAGATTCCTTCCGAAAAGGAAGCCTTGGCCAAACCCCAAACTAGAGAGTAAAAAGGAATGGAAGTGACTCAAATAATACTTGGAAGATTCTGCGGTACGGCATGCTCCATTCTCCATGACTGCCCCATTGACACACGGGAGTAAAACCAAAAGCACTCCTTCAGGTATGCACACCAAAAACATTCTAGCTCATCACATTGGACTTCTCACAATGTAAACAGTCACACGGACACTCATTGGAAAGGCAATGCTAAGCTTGAAAATGCAAGGTAAAAAAAAAAAGACTACTTTTTCAGACATTGGTTATAGAATTCCTTTTTTTTTTTTTAACTAGAATAATTTCTCAGAAGATATGGGACAAACAGTATTAATAATATTAATTAAATGTTAACCCAACATGAAAAAGTATTACTTGAACTTTCAGTCATCAGCCAATGCAGTAAGGAACTTCATATTGCTAGTTCACAGGTGCAGGCAGCACCAGAACTATTCTTCAAATCAGGAGAACAAGAACACACCTGAAAGTGTCACGAACTGAATTTCATTTGTTTTATATTCTTTGCCAGCTCTCACAGAGAGTAGCTGGTCTCTGTTAGAAACTGGTTTCCCCCATTTACAAAAGATCACGTCACCAACACAGGCTGTGGTCTGGGATTAGGCAGCACAGGTTCATCTGGCCCTGCCGATGGGGGGTTGCTGCAGCAGTATTTTTGCCCAGTGTGAAACAGTAACTGAAGACTTGGCAGATGCTACACCCAGTTTCTCAGGAGTGAACCGGGGATGCTACCACCTTTGGTTTGAATGCAAAGAAATGCACCCCTCTGAAATGCAAAGACACCATAGCCTCAGGGTGACTCTAGCAGCCACAACTGACCATTCCCACCCTCCGCAGATGGGGAAGGCCAACTGTGAAGAGCTGGCTTGGTAGCAGAATACAGGCAAAAGGTTATCGTTTCTCTGTCCTAAAGCAGCGCCTGTTCTTGGGGAGTTTGGTAGCAAACCTGGTACTCCACCAACTCGGGCGTGGTAGCTTGAAAAGGAAGAAGGAAGTATGCAAGTAATGAAAGTGATTACACGTCAGATCACAGGTCTAAATCCATTTTAGTGTGTCTTTGATCTCCAGCATTTCCAGATAAGCGTTTTATGATTGCCGATTTCCAATTAGATTAGATACGTTATTCATAATGTCATAGGGAAATGGAGACACAAAACAATAAAGCTTTTTTTCTGGAAGTTTATATTCAAACTGTCTTGCATACTTACAAATCTACATGGCTTCATAAACGTTTAGTGTTTGCAGTTCCAGAAAAACATCTAAACTGCACGCACTGCAAGCCTTGCCTAAACACTATAGATTTGTCCATGCTGCCAAAGATTTGCAATAAGCTTTTGTTTACAACAGCAAAGAACTGTCCAACGCTTTTATTATATTGCCCACTACTCTGAAGCACTTAGCAATCTTTCCACTCAGCATGTTAATTATGGAAGATGCTTTTTGTATTACATGATTTATTTAAAGCCTGTTCAATCTCCATTTATGAAATCCAGATTGTGAAGCATCACATAAAAATTTATTCTTCTCCATAGCATCTTTGGTCACTTATAGCAATTTTACAGTACACTATGCCAAATAAGCATACTTTAATACCTTAATGAAGCATTTAGGAAGCTACTTACAAAGACTCAATGCACAGTAGCATCTCTGCAGTTAAAGGTAAAAAAAAAAATAATATTCTATTTTGACCTCTGTCCTAGCACCCACAAGACCAAACTCATACATGTATACGCTAGGGTTAAAATCTGGATCGTAGATTTTTCGTTGGTTTTGTTTTGGGGTGTTTTGTGTTTTGTTTTTTTTCCCCAAAAACTAATTCTTTTTCCCGACTTTGAAAAGATTTGATTTGGCCATGCTTACACATTTCACCCCCCCTCCTCTAAACAACAAAAACACATTTTTAGTGTTTTCAGATGTTGAGATCTTTTATGCTAGCTAAAGACGCTAATTTGAGTAGAAAGAACAAGCCATCAGCCAAAGTCCATTCTTTTGAAGATAATACAGTTACGTGACAATTTCTGGCAGATGGCTGTGGAAAAAGTCAGGATTGGTTGGTGTCTGATATCCTGCTTCATTTTTCACATAAATGTGTAATGTATATCTGTCTCTAGAAGAAATTTTGGTTCATCTTTTAGGCCCACTACTATGCTTCTTTGGTTTTGATCCTCTTTGCACATGAAATTTCATAATAATTTTCTCTTAAAATCATATGCTGTGTTAATAGCAAAGCATACAGGTGAAATGCTAAAATCCAAAATAAATTTGGGTATAATACATCGTGCCAGTAGAGCTTTGTGTTTGTATGGCCATACGCACGCTACTTCAAACCACAGCGGAAAAAAGAGAGAAAAAAAAACCCATGAGGAAAGAGGATGAAGGTCAGACCTTTTGCAGTTAACTATCAGGAAAAAACTGCAGAAAGCAACTAGAAAAAAAGAACTTCGGTTTCTGAAACCTTCCGTACATCAACAAGCACAGGTGTTGATCTGAAACTGTTACCCTGCTACTGGCAAGAAGGGCAGACCTATCAAAATTTACAACTGGCACTTTCAAGTTGTAGCAGAACTTTTCCATAGCTTTTTACATGCTTATTGAACAGATGCATGCTGCCCTGCAAATCCTATCACTCAACATCAATTAGTAGTATTTTTTGGAAAGAAGCACTTCAGAGCTAGAGGAAAGGTGATAGCTAGAGAAGCCCGGGAGAAGCTAACAAGCCTGACAGGCGACACACCGAGGTGGTGCTAGCACCTCAGACATACAAGTCACACTGTCACACAGGCTCTACAGCCTTTCCCCTGTTACACTGCGTATGAGCACTGCTGATTTGCCTGACACTCAACAACAGTGCAACAAGTAGAAGGCAGTACGCTCTGTGACCAATTAGATACATAGATATATATTAATGTTGTCTCTTAACTGCTTGACCTTTTACGGTCAGCTACCTCACAACTAATCTTTATGTTTTGGGATAAAACTATGGAAACTTATTGGAATAAACCCACTAGAATAATTTCTGGTTTTCCACTATGGCAAGCACCACTAGACATTCTCAAGAATTCCAAATCTTAGGATTCAGCTGGACAACTTATACTAAAACACACTGAATTTTATTAAAAGCCAATGGTTACAATTCCTGTATATTTGGGAAAGTTGAGTACAAATAGGCCAAAGTAGTAAGTGGCTTCTACCATCTACCATCACTTCATTTCTCAGCTTTGTACTGTCTGCCATTTTAACGTACTTTGCATTACGTGCTTCCTTCAACTGATATTGCCCAACTTTTATTAATTTAATATACAATTTTTACAATATCCTGCTCTATATCTAAATAATGCCTGTAGATGCTCCATTGGAATTGTGAGCATCAATCTCACACATACACACACTAATATATATATAAAAAAATCTTAAAAAAGAGAATAATCCAAGCAACTAGAGAGCCATCATCATGGTGCTTTCGGCAGCAGTGTCTAACATCTTCACAGATATTTTATTTAAAATTTATTAGATGGTTATCCAGGACATTTCAAACAAAGTTCCACTGATTTACTCAGTTAATAACAATGGACTTGCTTCAAATAGCCAAACAAGTGAAAATACATTGAGCTAAAATAATATTCACTTCAGGTTATGCCCTTTGAATGATTACCATGGGGTGGGGAGTGGAACAATATACTTCCACAGTTACTTTGAATGAAAGACCTTTCTATATGGTATTTTGCCAGAAAGAGAAATTACTCCTGTTTTTTAAAGTCTGAACCAATGCAGCTGCTTTGTTTAAAAAGAAGTAAATGATTGCTTTTGCATTCACTTCAATAGATCAAAAAAGAACATTATTCCAAAATTGAAGCAATATAAGCAATTTTTATTTGTTATTTGAAAGAAATTAAATGGAAAAAAGCCAGTTTTTTAAAATCCAGCCAGCATGCTTTCTTCATTAACATTTTGCTATGTTTGACAATACTTAATAAAATAGCTTTAATATTACCTAAAATGTTGCAATTTAGCCTTTATAAGTTATGCCAAACTTTCCACAGTTCATTCTCCAAAGCCTACTGACTCATAGCAAAAAAAAACCCCCCCCAAAAAAAAAACCCTAAACCAACCAGATTTATAGTTTTGTTCTAAAAATGATTTAAGCTAAAATACCAAAAAGTTGCAAGTTTCCAGGCCTCCCTTTCATACTACATTAATTTAGGAAATATTTTAATGACAGGCAATCCTAAAAGAGAAGCAGAGATGCAGTACGTTTAACAGGCCAAGTTAAAAGTTTGCACGGAGAGGGAGGGGGGAGAAGAATAAAAAGGCTTTCAAACATCACACACTTAAAGAGACACTATTAAAGGTATCATATTTCCTAACTTTGGATTTCACAAAATACATTATGGTCATTTGCTAACAGAGCAGGCTGTACAGAAAAACAGCAAACCGAGGTGACGCTTTCTGGTTACTAATAGCTTGCCCTTCTCCCAGATTGTTTTCAAAACTCATTTCATAGTCCAACTAAATCTATCTTTATCTAAATAGATGAGAAAGATTTATCTGTACACACACATGCACACACATAAAATGAGCTTAAAACAAGGACTTAGCAGCTAGGATAATGACTCTCAAAGGTGAGCTGTAACATGAACAAACTCTTCTACAGTATTAAGCTATGGTTAATTTTGGAAAATTAATCTGATTATATTTTTTTACTGCCCAAGAAGTGTGAAATCAATCAGATATGGCAAAACTCTTTCCTGAATGTGTTTTCTAATTGAATATAGGTAAAAATGGGTTATAAGCAGAATTTAACTCATCTCCCTTACTGCCATAAATGGAGCTTTGTAATTCAAGACAAAAATCCTGAGTAAACTGATTTTAAAAGTTCAACGCACTAGTTAAACAACTTCAATGCAAATCTGATCCTGAGATCATCTGAAACAGTTTTAGTACGGCATATGCTCAATACTCCAAACTTCCCTTGAACAATTGCTAGCGGGAACTTAACTCTTGAAACGGCTTTAGAAAATATCAATTAGAAAGCATCAAGTCCTACAACTAATGCCTTGCAGATAACCAAGTTAACATTCAAACATAAAACCCCTGCTTCTCCATTTAACAACCAGGCATTCCAAACCAGCTTGCAATTTTGTTCTAGTCACCTACCTCTAAGAAAGAATAATTCCCAGAAGTATTTCAGTATTACAGAGATTTTGTTCTGCTCCCACCATAAGTAGACAGAATTAACCTAGCTTTATGATAATGCTAACCAGTACACCCAACTAAGGAGGAGCAATTGGATATAGGATTACTTTTGTACTTTTTGATATATAAGCCTATACTCATGGAGGGCCAGTAATTTTCTATAAATTGGATTTTGGATTAAGAGATATCTTATATTCACCCTTTTCAAAAAACAATGACTTTAATGCTATCAAAAGCAAAGGAAATCCACAGCCTTTTTTCCACTAAGTCTTGCGTGATATCCTGGAATCCACTGCTATCAGTGGTATTACACAACTTTAAAGGAAATTAAGCTAATCAGAAAATTAAGTCTAAAGGCAGTTGTAGAAATACTGTGGTTCTCAAAGGAGACACCAGCAACTTCCACTAGCATGGATTTTTATATATATATATATATGTGTGTGTGTGTGTGTATTTATATATATATAACCAAATATGTAAAAAATATATTATAATGTAAGACTATTATAAGCAAATTTTTTTTCACCTACAAATCAGTTTTAAGAGTTGCCCAGATAACATCCTTTTGATAATGTTATGAGGATTCTGGTGTCACTGACAGTTCTATTTTCTTGGCAAGCAACTGTACATTTTATTTCGAGCATTAGCTATCATGAAATATAAATTCAACTGTGTTTAAAAGTATACTTTAATTTAGGTAGATACCCACCACTCTTTCTTAAAGGAAGTTAATTTTATACACATGAAATATTATGAATTACCATTAACAGCGAGGTAGAAAAAAAATGTAGATTTTCCATCAGTATATAAATAGAGATACTTACAGCCGTTCAAGTTGTTTTAGGTCCTGAAATGCTCCACGTTCTATCACACTAATCTGATTTTCTTCCAAGTGTCTGCAATTCCAAAAATATCAGTTAATTTTAAGACAACAGAATAAAAGAGCTTCCCTGCTTTTCTTCACATAGGCTACAAAATTGCTTTTCACAGAAGTACCAGTAACAGTTATAATTAAGGGATTATTATTAAAAAATCTGGACAGAATCGGTCACTAACTGGAAAATGATTCAAAAATTGCTTCCTGACCACCAGATTTAGTAAACATTTTGGTACCTGAACTTTTATAATCATAAACATGCTGAGAGGTTACACTCTTAGTATATTACTCTCGCTTTTTGTAATCTAATTGAGATAACTGACTCCTACAGCCCATAGCAAGAACCCACTCAATGTCAACATATTTTTTTGTCCAGCCTTGACGTTCTGCAAAGATTTCAGACTTGTCCCAGAGTAAACCATTTGTAAGGAATCCAAAGGAGTTGAATCCCTCCAGAAATACAGCTACGGCAGCTGTGACAACTGTATAGAGTCCCGCTGTACAACAGTGCGGGAACACAAGGGAGAAGTCCCAGGCTTCTGCTGTGTCCAACCCTGCTTTTATTCACCCCCTGAGACCAAGACTAGGAGAAGTTATAAGCAATGGAGAATGACTTCTCTTTGATTTACTCTGTGCAGGAAACAACTATTCATTTACATGGCAGAAATGCTCTCTGTAGGTAAAGTAGAAGCCAAGGAACAGAGACACCAATAGCCCAGCCTAAGCAGACCTTTTCCCTCTCTCAGTGCTGTGCTCCAGCACACACCCATGCTCTGCTTCTGTAAGAGCACTTAGACATGTGGACTAAATCTCCAGGCTCTCTGAACATTTTATGTGGCTTTAGCTAAAACATGGAAAGGAAGAACTTAACAGACGGTAAGTTTGGGCTCAGCCAAGACTAACTAGTGAAAAAGCACTAGTATTGCCTGTTCTTAACAGCCACTCCTCACGCTCCATCCTATGAGGATGCTCAGAGCTGTTCAGTTGGACAGTGGTTGAGAAAACAGACAGCAAGAGAGTATTCCACAGCTAAGACCACATCTGAAGATTTAAAAGAAATAAATTTGAAAAACCCAAACGTGAACCAGAGAGGCACATTCCTAAAAGCAGGGGGAGGAAAAACTGCATGAGGAAAAGGAAAAAAGGTGAAGTTATAAGGGATAAGTTAAAAGGACAAGGTGCACAAAGTGTGGTGTCAGTTTGATACTGGAAGTTTTCTTCTGTTGTACTGTTCTATCACTTGCTTGCTGTCTTCACTCTGATGTCTGAAAACAGGACTACACCACCTTTCTAGGAACTCTGGGACAGGCTTCACACTTCTGTGCTTCCCACTATGCCCCCCTCACCCATGGGGGGAAAAAAAGTGGAAAGAATAGGGTGTCAGCAATGTAGAATAGCCAGAATCATGAAGAGACCATAAAAGTAAGCAAAGAAAAATCTGAAGGACTTCTAGAGAGCAGAAGTGCACAAAGTAAAAAAAGCTGCATCAAGTAAAACAAGGAAAACGTCAAACATCACCAGAAGGGGAACATGTAGAACAGGGAAATATGCAACAATCAACAAAATTAGTATGTTAAACAATGAAATGGCATGTCTTGAGTTTCAGACGGTCTTCCTAAGTTGGAAGACAAAACCAATAGAATTTTTATTTTTTTGAATAGATGTATTCTGGTTTTAATCCTGACTACTTCTCCTCACTACTCAAAGGCTGAACAAACAAGTTACATAAACCTGTACTGAACACAGAACAAAAAAAATTACATAAAGATAGCAGTTGCATATTTTGCTTATTGTTAAGTGCATTCAGTGTAAATGACTGCAGTGGCATTAGGCAATGTCTGACACCATAAAAACCCAACCAAAGCAAACCAACTGCTGACATTAATGATAGTATAGTACATGTATTTTAATAGATTTCTAAAATGGTATTGACAGTTGGGATGGGAGCCAAGGAAATCTAAATGACTCCACTACTAGAGATGAGAGAAACCAGAGCAATGAAAGTCTTCCAATAGATTTGGAATGTTTTCTTCGTGTATGAACACTTGTTTGAAAGTATTAAGGTAGTAGGAGAAAAGACTTGCCCTTTCATCAGCAGGATTCAATAAATATATTGATTGAATTATCAACTAAACGGTTGTAACTTCAACAGTTGCAGTTTTAAAGACTTATCTTAGAAGATACTCCAAGGAAAACACTGACTGCAGAGGGCAGCCTTAAGAATTACAGAAAGGAATTTTCAGGGGAGTGCTGGTGACAATACTTGCGTGTTCCTTAACTTCTGACAGCTGCTTGTTTCAGAAAAAGGGGTGAACGGAGTGAGAAAACCAACCTGCCTCCGTCAGTGCTGGGACCAACTCAAGGTCAGTTTTTTATTTTAGTCACTAAAACTTGGAATTAAGTGCAACAGTTTAGTAAAATACTGCTATGAACTAGATGGCACACACAGAATGCCGTCACTATTGCATAAATGGCACTTGAGAAACAGAACTAGATAATTTTTTTTTTCCAAAGTAAAATTAGAAACTGAACTTTACCATTGGTTACTGTTAACATCAATAAATACCTTTTTTCACATTTCAGAAACATTTTCAATAAAAACATCTTGGCCACTGCTTTTAAACATACAGCTCTACACATAGGTACAATTTCCCCACTGACATGGCAATGTTTCTCACGGAGAACCTCGCATCGCTACCGTAGCGCTCAGTGCCCAAATACAGGGCCAGGGAAACAGAAACCAACAGTGAACTTGAAACAAGAGCTCCAGAAACACTTAAGAACCCAGGAGCACAACCTCAACTAGCTCAGTACAGTACATTCAAAGCTATTTGGTTCTCTTGTCTGGCTTTTTTTTTTTTGCCCCCCACCCCACCCCCCATATACACCCAATTTAAAGCTATATATTTGATTTTACATATAAAATGAATGCAATTAACTTAATTTCCACAAGGCAAATACCAGATCCTCACAGTATTTCTGCAAGAGGCCTCGATATCTAGGTCTGCTTCTATGTTGATGTGAAAGGGATCTAAACTACCTGATGTAATTCAGACAGCGTTAGAGCAATTTCAAGAGGAAAAATGAAATCACTTTAAACAGAAAGAATCTCCAACTTTTCCTGAAAGGAATGAAACAGTTTCAGAAATCTGTATCTTGGTCTTTTAACCCAAGATTATTTTCTTAAGAAAAAAAAAAAAAAAACCCTCTATGTATGACTACAATAAATATCTGTGAAGTAATCCTAATTTTCATCACTAAATTAATGGTGTCATTTGAGGTTCATAGAAGAGAAAACAAGAAAAAGGGAATGACTAGTGCTATAGACTGTTTCCCCTTTTGATGTTCAAGGCTCATTTAGAAGTACAGTTAAGCACCTGATTGATCCTTCCAAATCAAGAGACAGCACCATCTAGAATTTTTTTACTACTTCAAATTAGACTAAAAAAACATCACAGGTGTCCTTGTGTCCAACTTCCACGGGTATCCTTAATCAAGTTCTGCTTCATCTTCTGCAAAAGTGCTATTAATGGGACTGTACCTTAAAGCAACCAAGTTCTGAAAGTCTTGTTTGCTAGTGTTTCAGAATAATTGATTTATGCACAAGTGATTGTAAAGTGCAGCAGAATTTTCACCACAGTGTTTATTAAAAGCCAGTGAGAAACACAAACAATCAAATAGCTCTGAAACGACATTCAGACTTTAGCATGAAAATAAAATTAACTGACTCACATCACAAACAGTTCCAGTTGCCTGGTTTAAGATACTACTAATAACTGAATAACATGCAGAAATTACTAGCATTTGATCTCTAGAATTATGGACATTCTTAGTACTAGCACCCCAAAATAGTCTTTTAAAGAAAGGTAAGTTTTGTGTTATACTCACAAGACGCGGAGATTCTTCAGTCCTGTAAAGTCCGTCTTTGTGATTCTTGTGATATTGTTTTTTTCTAGATCACTGCAGAGGAAAAAGAAACCAGCATTCAGACACTGTAACTGACATCCAAAATTCTGTTCGCAAAAAGTATCTTTACCACCCAGAGCATCTATCTATCAGCTGCGCAAATTGCACAAACTAATGCTTCCATTAAAATCTCACAAAGCAAGTCATCAATCCTGACGCATTTTTCCTCTTCCTCTGAGCACACTGCTCTCATACAAGCAGCTTCTTCCATTTTTATTTCTAGTAGTGGTGGTCATTATATGCTTCTTGCTCCCTCAAGACCACAATCTTGTAAGAGGCTAAATATATTCAAGACACAATTGGCGTAATACAGCTGAAACAGAGTACTTGGCCCATAAATGAAGATCACACTCTGAAGATCACAATACTAACCCCAAGTGAGTCCACCCTGTCACAGAAACACCTCAGCTACACAAACCTTAAGCAGAGAATGACTTAACTTTAGTCTCTTAAGCGTGGTCCTACCCAGATGATTACAAGACTTGTAAAGTTATAGAGCAGTTAAGAGGTGTTTTTTTTCAAAGATCCTAATTGGGCAGCCTCCCAATCCCAGCTTTTCGGAAATGATCGTTTTAAGAAGATACTGTTAATCACACTGACCTGTTTCCCATGTGTGTTCACCCTTTGCCAATTCCTACCTTCTGTCTTTAAACTCTCAATTTCCTAACACCTCTGTTATGCGCCAACACATTTTCATCATGTGGTCACATACCAAGTATTACCTCCTGCACACTCTTGCAGTCTGTGCTAATTTATGCTCTAAATTCAAAATTAATAAGAACTGCCAGCCTTTCCATGACAGGGAAAACCCACTGTAACCAGACCTTGAGCTGCCCACTTTTCTGCAGCTTGTCTTTGCAGTCGGTGCACCAAAAATACAGAAGAATTTCATCTAAGTCTAAACTTACATCTTAATAGAACAGACATCAAAATAAATCACTCCACTTGGAGACAAAAATCTATGTAATTCAAAGTCGAGTCTAATCACAAATAAAGGAATTTATAAACCAATCCTTCTTGCAAGACTGATCTTATACTTACAGAGAGCTCTCCGTACACTAACTGTGGTGCCTGCAGAGTCACAGCAAACCAAGAAAAACTCCTTTTGTTTCCCAATGTAAAGAGATTCTGTCATTTCGCAAGGTCATACCGAATACCTGCTGATGCTATAGGTCCTGGGTTGCTGTTTTCTCTCCTCTAGGCTTGCCTTCGGTAGGCATCCCTCCAGCTGTCCCAGCTGGGCATGTGCCATTGTTTGGGGGTTGGGTTTTGGGGGGATTTTTTCTGTCCAGATTGTTCTGCCTTGCCTAGTGCTGTCCAACAGGGACAAGGCAAATAGCTAATCTTTCTTCCTTATCTTCTGCCATGCTTATTTTAACATAAGCAACATGCCGCAAACTTAGAATTAACAAAAACAGATACACTCTCCATCATGTCACCACAAATTTCTTCTGAGTATCAGTTTCCCAGATACAAGAAGCCTTTTATAAAAAATACATTTTCTAATATTGAAGTAAACATTTTATGTCTACCAAAAGCTGCTAAACATAAAAAATACAAGCCTTTTGGCATACAAACTGTTACCCCAAAAAGCATTTAGTATTTTTCTACATATCATGAGATTGCAAACAATACATTCTGACAAGTTTTGTTGTCTACTGCCATCAAATGAAAACAATCTAATATGAAAAAATAGCCATGAGGCTAGACATATTTTATAGAAAAAGAGAACGTGAGATCACAAATCCAGTTTTTCCTATGCAATTGATTCTTCCCATAGTTCTTGTATAAAAGTGCACTGGGATAACCTCTTGTATTTAGAAGGTTCGTGTTCTCTCCCATTTCTAATAAAATTCAGTAACAAAAAGCAAGAATACAGTATTATTTTTAATTATATTTGGCTAGCAAGGAATACTGCAAACAAAATGTGGAAGTTCTTAAAGTGCTGAGAGCAGTTTAATCACTTGTAATCATTCATATACCATCCTACAGAGTGAAAACGTGCTTCTGGCTGGCACAGTTTCCAGAATTTTTTTATCAAACACGCACTCCCATACAAGCCTTTCAGTATGGCTGCTACTTAAGCCTGACTTTTTTCACCTTACATGGGGTCCTATCAGTAGGATAGAACTACTAAGAAACACATGAGTGTTCAGGCATAAATGATTATTTCTTTTCAATCAAGATATTATTTTTTTCTGCTGACATGAAGTAATATTTTCCTAAGGCATCGAATGAAAAAAATTGTCATGGTAACAAATTTAATTTTTCTAGTATGAACCACATTGCCAAATAAAGGCAGTTATGTATTTTGAAGTTTAAGCTTGTTAAAAGGTACCTTTTCAATATTCAGAGAAGACACAAGACTGATTTTTTTAGTGTATCTACCAACTTCTCCAAATGCTTCTAACAATGAAAACAAAAGATTTTTTTCCTAATGAGAACACTATCCTTCACTTATCAAAATTATAAGCATTTAGATGACTACAGGTAATTGTATTCAATTAACTGAGGAAATAATTCTTCATATTCCAAAATATATATAATTGTTTTCTCATGTGCATGCCCAAGATCTCAGATGCAAACAGATGTGGAATTAAGCTCCTTTTAATGTCATTTTAACATGTAGGTGCATTCACTTACTGGAATTGAAAAACTGGGGGGAAAAAAAATCAAACCAAAACAAAAACCCTACACAACTAACCACACAAAGAACTAAATTCAGTACAGTATAAGGCTTCTTCATAACTGAGGCTAGTCTGTCTGCAATGACAACGATTATGCTCATGGTTCTTACTGACAAAAACCCCAGCCTGAATTTCTACAGGTTTTGCACCAGGGACAAACCAGCTACAGTTTAAGATCTCCATCTTTTCCACAGACAACAGGAAGAACAAACACATTAAGGACTATGTAAAAAAAAACAAAAAAAAAGAAAACAAAAAAAAAAACCAAAAAACGAAAAAAAACCCCACACCCAACAACCCAAACTTTACAATTTGGACCAATAATTCTATACATTGTCCATAATGAGAATTTTTCACTGAATTCTGCCATTAAAAATAGAAGCCATATAGGCACAGAATACATAATATTTTTGCATTACCTTTTCCAAGCATTTGCATCAATCTTATAGTGAATATTTTTAAGCTATAAGCAAGACATCAGCAGGAGCCAAGCAGTATGAGAGATGCAGCAGGAGTAAGATGTTTATAATATTGAAATTTAATTCTGATAGTTATTGATAAATGCAAAAATAATACTAAAAGAATTCTTCAATCATAAAATGGTTTAAAAACAAATAAACTTTTAAGAGTTAGTTTAAGCATCTTAGCACAGGACATAAATAATAGAAGGAACATATTCTCCTGTCAGGAAACCTTTTTCTTTAGCACAGATGAGAACTAAGGATAAGGATAATGATAAGGAGATGAGGGGCGTGGGAAATCTGTTCATTTCAATTTACGAACAAGGCAGAGGGTATTCTTCCTTGACTTATGCCATATTTAAAAGAGGTCCATTAAAGGAAAAACCCACAAAACAACTACAGGGCACTTTCATCCCATGTACCAGCCATTCTTTTCCATCGGCCTTTATCGTGTTGATCGAATCATGCTTTTCTCCAAGAATACCTTTCAATCACTGCCTACATTTTTCAGATTTTCCAGCTTAACTTCCTCTTCCGTTCTCAGTTCAGTTCTTCCACTCTGGTGCATCATTAACTACTCACTGGTGCATCAGCGTGACCTGATTGCAAGAGGCATTGGAAAGCACTGACTCTGAAGTAAGCAACACATAAGTAGCTTGCATTTTACTGCATGTTGTTTCCCATTTACTTTTGATGTCAGTCCTTCAGAAGTGTCCCCTTGCCTGTACCTCAGAAGAAGTCCAGCAACACACCACGCACTACGCAGGTCAGAATTCTCCCACGCTGGTAAGAATCAGCTGAGGTATATGGGACAGCACAGTGTCCTGTTTTTCATCTGTTTTGATAAGACTTAATTCTCCGCACAACTTTACTCAGCTTGAACAACTGTATGTAGAGCTGCATTCTTATCCCATACATAACAAACTCTCTACCACACCACTGCTCCTACCCAGTCCGTAAGACCAGTCCCACACACACCAGCTCCATTCCTCTCTCCTTCCAGCCCCAAGAACACTCCTGCTGTTCAACATTCTTCCCCTGGTGAAATGTGCAGCTCCCCATTCCTTAACGAATACATATCTTGAGACAGCTTTCTCCCCTGCTCCTGCAGATGGGCACAGCCTCCGTTGTATACATAACATCCATCATCCTATTAAATCCCTTCCGAAGGTTAGTATCTAGTCAAAGGTTTCCATCTCTGTAAGTAAAACTGCTTGGACAATGCTCTACAAAAACCGTTCTTGATGAAGTTCGCTTTCCTCAAACGATTCCAGACTGGTAACTGCCATCTCTGCCTCTGTTTTAGAAAGCAGTATTTACCTTCCAAACACTGGCGTGCTCCAGCATGCTCTCCCTCGAAGCTTATCTGCCATTTGAAGAAAACCAGACTGGAACCTTGATGAACCCCTATGTAAAACTTCCTCCTCCTGTTCGCAGCAGGTCTAACACTGCTGCAAAGCTGCAGATGGCCACAGGTTACCCCATTAGTCAATTAAACTTTGTGACTGCGAAGTTACTGAACTAATATGCAGACATTAGTGGTTTACAGCTGGTATTTGTGGGCAGCATAATATTTTATGTTTCCTTTATAAAGTTTGGCAGCTGATTATGGGCTCACTAGTGGGTTTCAACTACAAAAAGCTAAACCTTAACATCTAGTCTTGGTTGGCTTTCAAACACATCAGCGTTCAGAAGAACTGTTGGAAGCAAACGCAGCTCTGAAAAGAAATCATCTGGGTCAATTGCATGAGGAAAATTATACTGTAAAGATGAATTTAATTTATATTTAACTTCAAATACTTACATGCAGATACATTCATTCTACATAAGTTCTCGCTGAGCAGAATTCCTGCATTTTGCATAGTATGTCGGGCCAAGCAGATCTTAGACCTTACACAGTGCATCTCTCTCAGCCCACGTGCACACAAGCCCAGCTACTATCCTTTGTCATTTTTTATGTTCAGATAATATTGCCCCATCGTCCAAAAGCAACTATGAAAACTACATTAAGAAATAAAGGTCTCTCCTGGTGTGTCAGCAGCAAAGTTGATACCACTCACTTAAAAAGACACTGAAACTGTCATCTACACCAGCTTTGGTGAAGCTTTTGGTATTAGGTCTCTCTTGTCAATCTATTTTTATTTTTAGCCTAAAACATGCCACTACACCCACATGACAATGCAGGTGTAGCGGCACCTTCAAGCAAACAGACATGGAAATAATTGTTTCAGTGGGAATAGAAATATGATTTGGATTAGAATGGTACAAGACATCATTAAAGAGACCTTTACTCGTAAACATGTCCTGCTATGTTCTAATAACAATTTAATTCAATACATATTTTGTTAGATGTTGAAGATTAAGTCACACAGAGTACATACACACTTGTTACAAACAGTGATGCTTGGAGCAACTGGAGCAAATCCTGCTTCATTGCAAGAATTCCTCTGAATTGCTTCCTCTTTCATTCTTCCTTAAAGACAACCTAGTAAATTTAAGACAGACTTTAAAATATTTTCAAGCATCAACATTCTCTGTAGCGTTCCAGTACGTAGCTTCAAAGAGCATTAGGAGTGCATGTTTCCTCCTTACATTACTTAGATTTCAGTTGATAATTACTCTCCTTAGCCACTCAACTCTTCCAAAGCATCCAGACATCATTCTTAATCTCCCCCTTCTTTCTCAGACTGTATCATGTTTATGACTTCGGAAGTGCACCCACTTGCCACTTCGCACTACAGGCTGCTGTCTTCTAGACTCACACACCTTGCAAAATATACACACTCATCTTAGGCAGCTCTGAGCCTGTATTTCTCTAATACAGAAGATCAGAACTGGGTTTGACAACACATCACCACCACAGTAAAACACAACTCTTACAAAAGAGCCAGTAACAAAGGCAATGCTGAAGTCTTGCAACAATCTTCAAATCAATAATTCAATACTTACATATAAATAAAAAAAAATCCTTATGCAAAATTCAAATCCTTTCATATAAAATGATGCAAAAATTCCAAACAACACTACTAGATTGCAGCAAGTTCCTACTACTCAGATGTCATTTTGCTGCCTGCTGAACCCCCTATGCATTATAGTCTCCAAGATAATTCAAAGCTTGGGCCCTCATCAGAGTTGTGAGTTTTGAACGTACCCAGGTGAATCCCTAACTTAATTCCTTAATGCTTCCAAGACTATAGTTTGTTGGGGTTGGTTTTAAATCAGCTGCCCATTTTGCAGCCAGCTCTGCTTGCCTCGTTATGCTTTTCCAGGCACATCGAAGCCAAAGCCAGCAGCACAAGGACCAGTTCACTCCCAGTACAGCTCACTAACGGTTTTGTTCGGGTTTTGAGCGGGTGAGGTATGGGCACTGTATGAGTTCACAGGTATACAAAAAGACTCTCGGCCTGATGGTCTTACTGCAGGTGGTGTGTTTGCCTTAAGACAAGCTTCTACTTAATGCATTTTTTTAAGTTACGCTGTTTTCTGATCTGGAAAACCACCAGACTCCAGGCCTAACCCTGTAAAGCTTTTGGTCAGAAAATAAGTCACTTCAAGTTGGTTCTCCTTCTAGAAGAAACAATTATTTCGTTTGGTTAAAGCTAGTTACTGTCAGTAAGAGTTCCAGAGCAACAACATTTCCCCCCTTTCAGAGAACCCTCAGGTGCCAACCTGGCACACACAGTGGCATTCCTAACCACAAAACTGAAGATCGCCTCTGATGTCCAAAACTTTTATAGCAGTAGCCAATTTTGCAGGTCAATGACAAACACAGGTCCTAGACGGGCAGTATTTGGGAAAATATTTATTGATCCATTCGTCTTTAGTGCAGGAAGACATGAACACAAAATGAAAAGATGTACAAAGTGAAAATAAACTGCAATCTACGTAGAAGGAAATCTAGAGCACCAGTTGCAACTTCATTCAAGTCATCAGATGTTTGTTCATTTATATTAATAGAGAATTCAATAAGAGCAGTAGAGAAACTGCATACTGTATTTAGGAAAAATTAACTGCCATGCACTTCAAAAGACAGCTGTTACCCACGTTAGACAGCACTAGGATTTGTTCCTGTCCAACTGCTTTGTAAGGTAAGTATGTATTTCTAGTCATAGAACCTCAAACAAAATTTAGTTTCTGTTCCTGCTAAGTCTTCAAAGTGGCCACCACATACCAGCTCAAAACTGTACACATTTGTGTCACATGTGGGACAAACAAATCAGCATAAAACCCAATACTCTGAAAAGAATCTTAATTAAACCAATACCCCATGTAATCTACAGGGAAGGTGCGTTTCTCTTAACCTCATTTTTTGGTATTTTCCAACAAGGGATGCATAACATTTTTATGTCACACAGAACAATGCAATTACGAACTAACAAAAATACTCTTGTCCCCCAAGAACCAAACAGGTCAGGATCCAATACACCATTTAGAATTTACATCAAAAGCTAGGACTCAATTCATGAAATGTCCAGAAGTCCATGAAGAACAGAAGAAAAATAATTTCCCCACAAATTTAAGAGCAACTGTTTTGAGGATATAGCACACATTCTTTGTTAAGATTAATTTGTAATACATTCCAAAGGATTTATTTTATATGTTAAATCAACTTGGCAGTACATTCAAAATGTGGAGCTAAAATTCAAGTGATAACAATTGAATATTGATTCCTGAAACTAAAGAGTTACTGATATTTTTCATTAGCCCAATTCCTCCCAATAACTCAAGCAGCACACATTCTTGGGAAACAAAGCTTTTATTGTTTTGCCATTACACTGTTTGTGCATTTTCGCATTCAAACTGGCAACGGTCATCAAGAAAAACTTCTAGCAATATATTAGCTATAAAAGCAAGATAGGATGGTTTAGTGACAGACAGAGGTGCTCAATGCCTTCTTTGCATGAAGCCTTCAGTGACACAATACCCCAAATCTTTGTGTCTACAGACAAGGTTCAAGAAGGAGAGAAACAGCCAGCGGTGGCAGAAGATCAAGTCATCTCTTAAGAAATACTGACCCGTTCATGCCTGAGCGAACGGGCAGGATGGATCCGTTGGTGCAGAGACCTGGCTGATAAGGTGCACCCTGCTGTGACATCTCTGATACAGGTAACTATTATATTTGTCTTTAAAAACATCGAAAAGAATGATATGGCAAAGTGCAGGCTGGCCAGCCTCATTCTGGTCCCTGGAAAAGTCAGTGCAAACACTACTGGAAGCGATTTCTGGGCACACTGAAGAGGAGATGACTGAAAATAGCCAACAGATTGACCAGCGATCAACCACATTTGACCAGCTTGACTGCCTTCTATGCTGAAACATTGTGGATTAAGGGAGAACAATGTCTTTCTCTACACAAGGAACACTGTCCAGTTTTGGGCCCCTCCATCCAAGAAAGATGCCAATAAACTTGAGCAAGTCCAGTAAAATACTACTGAAATGATCAAGGGACTTGACCACATCAGCTGAGCCTGAGGAAGCTTGGCTTGTTTCATCTGCAAAAGGGCAGGCTTTGGGTGATGGATGAGCAGTCTTCCAATACGTACCGAGGGGCTACTCTGACCATGGAGCAAGGCTCTTCACTGAGGTATGCAGCAGAAGAGATAAAATGACCACAAAATGAAACAGGGGAGATTGTGGCTGTTTATAAAAAACCCCAACAAACCTGTTATTACCAGCAGAATCAAGCTGTGGAACAGGTTGCATAAAGATGTAATCGTTTTCAAGACCCAGCTGGACAAATCCCTATGTAACCTGGTCTGAATTCCACGTTGGCCCTGCTTTGAGCCAAGGGTAGACTACAAGACCTCCTGAAGTCCCTTCCAACCTTAAAGATTTTAGGATTCTACATTTTATACAAAGAAAAAGGTAGAACATTTGTCGGTTTCTGTTCTGGGGGGAGGCGAGGGGTTCATATGAAGCTTTAAAATCTGAAGCACAAAGAAAACTACAGCAAATATTTTAAAACACAGTTGCTACAGAAACATGATTTAGTATGAAGAAACCAGGATGTGCATATTATAAAAAGTACAGTACTGTGTCATATTAGCCCAAGCATCGTTTTATTCATATAAAAAAACCCAGCCAGGGTTAACAGCCGCATATACAAAAACTTCATTTTTTTGCTTCTTTTCAATTCTGCATTTTATTTAACCATTCCTACTTAATTCCTCTAACTGTACCAAATCTTTCATAACCAGCATGCACCAGCTGGCCGTATGGATATTTGTAGCTCCATCAGTTCAGTGATATGCCAAAGACCAAGCAGTCACACAGGTAAAAATCAGACAATGTCAAACATGCTTTGGGCCATATTTTTATTCAACTATCAAATGGACAATCTCATCAGGATATGAACAGATATGTGCCTGCACTTCAATCTTTATCGCTTTTGGACTTTAAAGGTTACCCAAATGAATTTACATTCATTATTTCAATTAGTAATACCTTGTAAATCAGAGTAAAACACAACCTGTGGACTTCACAAAAATCTTCCAAGAACAATGACCATTCTTAAGAGTTAACATCATTAGTACAATTTATGGCAAACACACTTTCCCAAAATTTTAGTAATTTCTCCAGTGTGCTTAACACTAGTGTCAACAAAGGACTTCTAGAATGCAATAAATGAATTGGGAAACAAGGACTGACAAAATTTACTATTTTTCTTTGTGTTTTTTACCCTGACTCTTCTACACACTTGCCTTTTTTTATTGTTTTTTATTTTTTAATTCTATACACTATCAATCACAAGAGGCTCGGGGGGGGGGGGGGGGGGGTAAGAACTGCATATAAACTTCAGCAAAATTCATATTACTTTATTCCACAGAGACGATACCTGATGTTTGCATTTAAGTCTGCATTTCACTTAACTATGTGGTATATGACTGAATATAATGCAGTGAAAAAACTGCTACTTGTTAAGTGCTCTTTATTAACACAGACAATTTGATGCTTCAGACTTGAAATATTTCCTACCTGCCTCTGACTGCTGTCATTCTTGATGACTTAGGGAAAAGTTCTAGCAACAAATTGTTTTAGTGAAGCCCTACATGAAAATCAAGCCTTGATTTCATCTCCTTGCTCACCTTCAGACATGCACAGACTAGAAATTCTTCCCAGATCTTTTCCTGGAAATGTAATGGAGGTCCTTATGTTTTTTCTTCTGGGTTTCTTTTTGTTGTTGTTCAAGTTTTTTGTTAGTGTTTTTTTTTTTTTTAATTTAAAAAGCATTCGCTTTCACCAGCTCCATCCCTTCCAGAAGTACCACACTGAGCGTGTATTGTAGCTACTAAGGAGCAGATTAAGCCAAGAAGTGCAGTAAAAGATGCAGAATAGATTTAAAAAGCAATATGAAATCTTGAAGAAATTTGTGTATTTGACTTGACCAAGTTAGTATCCACATGTTACAACCACAAGCAGTTTTCTATACTCTCAAGTAGATTCCTGCCTTCCCTGTTCCGCCACCCCCAACCCCTCCACCTCCAACTTTTGGTTTTCAACAGGTCACTTGCTGGAATTGATCTCACAATATTTGTAAAATGAACACAAAACATAAGTTTTTCTAAACATGACTTGGGACACATATTTGGTGTTTCAAGTTACTGACACTACTTATGCTTATAAAACCACTTTGCACTAAGCTTACTGCATACTTAAGAACTGTCAAAGAACAACCCTGGAAAGTTAACATCAACTGAGAATAATTCATTTTCAACTTCTAAAAAAACAAAATCATAAGCAATTAGCTAAGAACCCCCTAGGACAAAAAAAAAAAAACTGGAAAACCACCCACCCCACCCAAAAAAAAAAATCCATAAAACATTTTTGATTGCTCCTTATCTTTTGCTGCTTTTTCATGTGTTATCTATTAAAACACAACTCCAAAGGAGCATTGGGCTGTTTCTTATTCTTTCACATTCTTATCTGAGAAACTTATATCCAGATGTGTCTTTTTGTCTCACTGTAAAGAGCCAGCCTTTGCCTTCGGGCTTTATTTCTCAATATCTATTTTCACTTCTGGAAAATTACTTTTTTTTGCTCAAGAAGTTTTCTTCCATGATTTGTGTCACCACTATTCTTGTCTCCAGCTTACCTCCCTACTGTATTTATTTAGGCATTTTGGAAATACAGAATTGCTTCCCTGTACTATTTCCTTACAATGAGTTCTCTTTTGCACTCCCGAGCTATATTTCTAATACACCATCCCTAACCAGCTCTACCACTTCAAGAGGATGAGGCTGCCAGCCTCTTCTCATCATGCTACAACTGCTTCAGAGAAGCTTGTGACCCAGAACTTCCCACCTCACTAGGTAATGCTGCAACTACTGCCACCCTCACCAAGAAAAAAACGTGTTTGGGTTTTTTTTGTTTTTTCTTTTTAAATGCTAATTTTGGAAAAATCTGGATGAAACAACTACTTAATATAATGCCTCCCTAGTCTGCCCAAAACTACCACACAGACAAAAAATACATTTGGGGAAAATGTGTAAGTTAAGGTCCCACTAAAGTCCAGGCAAAACATGCTTTACAACTAACAGGAAGGTACAAGACATTTAAACTGCTTTTGGGCTACAGCTTTTTCTTGCTAAAATACCTCAGTCATATAAAAAGAATACAAGTGTTTTAATTAAACATTAGTGTTTCCATAAGTGTGGATGACCAGTACATACATGTGCAGTGATTCATTTTAATGGGCTTGATATCATGTCATCATATTTGTTATATGAGCTTTATATGCTACATAAATACTAAAACAGAGAGAACGGACAATCAAGTCTTTGGTAGATGAGGATTCTGTGCTGTTTGCTATTTTCTTATTGTAAAGGGGGGAAAACAATCATTAATGCAAAACTAAATTATATTCTTACATACAGCTCTGAGTAACAATTAAAAATTTCTTTGGTCATCCATCTCTTACAAGAGAGTATGTCCCAAGGAACATAACTACAAAATTCTAAGGAAATGTCTTCCACTTCAGGATGAGCTTTTTGGAATCTCTAAAGAAAACCTGAAGTCAGGCATTTAAGTCTTTTCTACTTTGGTGCACATTGACTTGGAAAAGCTTTTTCCACAAACAAGTTTTTGTATTAAGTCAGTATTATGCAATATATGAGACTATCTACTGCTAACGCTAATAACCATTTTTGCCAGACAGACAACCGAGTGCTTCCTCAATTTTAAAACCTACTGAAATATGTAAGTGCTCATTATTCACCAGCACATACCCAGAGAAAACGTCAGTGAAAACAATACAGCAGGACAGTTTGGCTTAACTGACTTAGTTTTGACTATAACCTGAGAAAGTGCAAAAGGCTCAACTCGTCGTCTGCATCTTTTAAAACTTGTAAAGGTCATTTATTAGAGTCCCAGAACAACATACACCAGTAATACCTTACAAGCTACTAATTCATTTATTTTGTACAAGTTAACTAACACATTCCTTTCTTGCCGCAGGAATAAAGGAAAAAGACCAACTGAAAAAACAGGGATTAAGAAACAGTCCTCCGAACTATTAGTATGCACAACAATGCACCTGTGCCTCTGCTTTCGGCATGTTATTTCCATAACAGTTAAATGCTTATCTTTCAAAACATTTCATGAGAATGTTCATTCACATACGCTTCCCCTCCACGCCACCCCCACCCCCCACCCCCCGTCAAGCAGCCAACCTTGACGGAATCTAGCTCTTGGAAAAAAAGTGTTTGGAGCCAGACATGAAAAAGTGTGGTTTATAGTGCTGTGATTTTGGAGATCAGGACCTCAGATTCACCAATATGAAATGTATCACCATTTCTTTTATCATGCCTAGGAGCACCCTTAGATCAAGATTTCTTTATATTAAACATTGCACAAAAAGATCCCAACAAGCTTTCAGCAAACACAAGAGAAAAGGGCTGAAGACAAGCAGATGAAACAGCACTGATGGGTACAGCAGGCACTGCTCTCGGCTCTGATGTACCCTGACTTGCATTACATGTTTTTAACTGATACAATGAAGATGAGAGTAAATTTAAAATTTTGCAAAGCAACCTTTCTTTTTATTTTTAAATGAGGACAGCTCCTCCAAAGCAAGGGCATTAAAATGGAAGGAAAAGAAAAAAAAAAAAAAATCAGAAATGCAGTTCATCACCATCCCCCACCACCTTCTACAAGGACGTTCACAGGCTGTTAAAATCGGTTACTGATCTCCAAATCATTAACTCCAGAGTAGTTTATCCCTCCACTTACATCGAGTCCTGGTTGAAAAAGAACCACCGAACTTCTGTCTACGTGGACAAGAACAACTGCGAAAGTACACAGAGAAAACATGCTGAAAAATTACAGGCAACTGATTTGTCTTGTTCTTTTGGGTGATTGCCTGAATGTACAGTCACAGCATAATGTCACTACAGTATCCCCACACAACAGAAGGAGGGTTAAAGTCTCTCCAATAAAACTCCTAAATATAGCATCGCTGCTAAAAGCCTTGCTGCTCAAACTGGAACGAGCACAGGTCCACCTAGCAGCTAGTGAGGCATCAACAGTAAGAACGTTGTCTCCCAAAATTCTCAGTGTTGCTTGGACTCAAAACGCATTTCATAGGCATTTGAGGGTCTTCATTAGTAACCTGATGTAATTCCAAAAGGTGGTTTCCTCACCACAGCTGAAAGCAGGAATGTGGTTACATGGACCCACCTGCAGGAAGAACAGAGGCCTCTCCTTAGGCCATCCCTTTGACATAAGAAGTTACGAATAATTTTTGCAACAGTACACAAATTCTGAAACCAATTTAGAAAGACATTACAGATAGGTTTTGCAGGTTGCTTGATGGGAAGTCAAGACAAGACCAGCTTTACAACACTGAGTTTCCTTCCTCATTTCAGCCAAACTGATGTTTATTGAAAATGCTCCCTTCATCAGTGGCAGAAAAGAATATCGCCGTCAGTTAAAATGATTTCCACCTGAGAACAAAATTAAATTAAGGTCTCAGAAAAAGCAGCAACTCACATATAGAAAGGTAAAAATCTAATTAAAAGCTCCAGAAATCTATCAATCATAAGATTAAAAACATATATTGCAGCCATCAAACAGATGGTGTAAAACCGAAATACAAGACAAATTTATTCTGAGAGACAACTGACAGACCAGATTCAGTTGGGGTGAAAAAACAAAAAAAAAAAAAGAAAAGAAAAGAAAAGGAAAAAGCTGAAAATAACTGGCAGAGAGGTAAAAATTAGTCTCTTGAAGTCTCTTTTCTACAGAGAAGGCCCTCAAGCCATGCTAAATTTACTCCGAGTACAAGACCACAAACCTGTTCCCCTCACATAAATAGGTAGGTAGATCTTTTATGCATTTAGTACCGTTAGAAAAGACCGTCAGGTGCTTTCAAGGCCATTTCTCGATGGGGAAGAATAAGTTCTTGCTGTTCATGAGAGCCATACACGGTCTTAAATGATATGTCTGACTGGACAGCATTGAAAACAGATTTGAAAAGAAGCAGAGCATTATGGATCTCTGAGGAAAGACTTCAAAAATACTGACAACAGAAGAGCTTGGGCCATGTTGCAGCCCAAATATTACTAGAACCCAGCCCTTTCTTACACTGAAAATTACTTAAAAACAAACAAAAAAGTCAAATTGATATAGCCTCACTCTAGCAAACAAAACCCATTAATGAACTTACAAGGGATGGAAGTGACAACAGCAACCCCAAGCCAAAATCCATACAACAGCAATGCACTTGAATCAACAAAAAATAAGAGAAACTCCCTGTCACCCAAGAAGCAAAAAAAAGCCAAGGACAGGGCGCACACTCCACCAGCTTATCTCAAAGACTTCACAAGATGGGGCACAAAATTTACCTCTATCATGATAATGCTCTCTGAACACCACTGCTCATCTACAGATATATACATCTATATATTCTGTAATAGAAGCATATGGATAGACAATCACCTGAAGAAACCATTGCCACACATTACTCCCCACCATTCTCCATGATGTCGTCAACATCATTTTTCTTCAAAAAGCTTTGCCATTTGAAGTTCGCTTTAGTTTTCTCCCCCAAATTATCTTGATTCCTTCCTCACCTGAAGTTAGAAACTTGCTTTGTCTCAACTTGAAGAGGACAAATGGCACTGCTTTGTCTTGCAGGAGCAAAAAATAAACCAAACAGGAAAAGAAACGTTAGGGAACTGTGGGACTGTAAGACAACGGGTGTGAATGTTGAGTCCTACCACTGCCTTCATCAAAACTCCACCAGAAAGCTAAATGTTCATATGTTAAAACTAACATATGATCTGCTAGCCCTGGAGAAGCATACTTGCTCAGAGTCACACTTTTTCCCCAGCTACAGAAGATCAGCCACTGTTGAAGGGTGTTTCAATACCAAGCCATGGAAATTCTTTACCTGATCCAGTGTCTATCCGTAGTCATAGAGAGCAAACAGGTGAAAGAACCAAGAGGTACTACGTTACTCATGAAAAACATCCATAACGTCTTCCTGAGGTTAACACAACATTTGAGATAATTCATGGCTGTAGTATTACAAGACAGTGAGGCTTACATCAAGAGCAAGGTCGAGCAGCAGACCAGCACTTCATATAAAGCACCCAAGTGTTCCAGGTTAACTTGGAAAGAAAAAAAATCAGCCCTTCAGCCACGTTTGCTACAGCACAGCACCTCAGGGTGCTCACCTCACAAGACAAGAGGCTCCAAAACTTGCAAATTCATAATCATTCCAAATTGGAAATAGGTAGTTATGTTACCTCAGTAGCAAGATAACTTATGTTTTGTAGGTTCAAATTTAGAGAAAGAGAGGCAAGTAAGGCAAAAAGAAAAATACTAAGGAAATCAGGAATTACGGGGGGGGTGTGGGGTGGGGTGTTGGGGGGAGGTGATTTACTTCTTAACTTAATCTGTAGATTATTTTTTTTTAAATGTATCTATTTATTTCAGTTGCTTGAAAAATTACTTGAGTGGCCAACTACAGCCCTCAGCCAAAGGTGAAAGAAAGCTCAACTCAAGTTCAAACTTCGGAAGATTTATCTGAACATTACACCATCTTTAGCAGGTGTACTATGTGGGAAACAAAGAGCAACACAGTTATGACTAGGAAAGGATCCTGACATATTTCAACCTGAACTCAAAGAAAAAACATTTTCCATTAATTTGTAGTGAATCAAGTGTAAACCAACATAACTACAATATTAATCCATGGCTTCTATTCTCCATCTTTGTCCAGGAATAATTAAATCTTCTAATCAAGGAAAAATTGATTCCACTAGACCATCATCAGACAAAACGTTATTCATTTTAAAAGATCAGCTGCAGCAACAGGCAGCACATGGAAATGAGCACCGTGGGCACCAAAAGAACTATAGCAAGAGTTCTAGAAGTGTTAATCTTCAAGTCATTTGAGCTATTAGTTCCTGGGAGGGACACATCCTCATTTAAGGCTTGTGAGCAGCCTCTCCAGTAAACAGGCAATGGCTGAAACTTACTCCTTGAATATCCTTATCAGAGCCAAGTTCTTTTCCCCACCATCCTTATAACTCCCCAAGCATCTTGGGAGATTTCGGGGGGAAAACCATTTTCTTTCTGCTCTGTGGAAACCGAGGAGTAACTTAGATACTAATGAAATGCACAAAACAAATCGTATCAGATGTTAACGTCCATGCAGGACAGGTTATTTTTGTTTCCAACATAACTGTGAATGGTTGAACTAAAAAACAAACAAAGAAATGCTTGGCAGTGACATCCCAAAACATTACCCATACTACTCTACTACAAAGGTCAAACAACTTCAGAACAATCAACATAGACAGTGTACAAGAAGAATTTTTATACAGATTACTGTACAAATAAAAAAGTATCAGGATTTACTTATTTTTGGCCTTGCAATCCACCTATACAGGTACGCTATACCAACTTTGATACACACTTCCCCAAACTCATGCCCACACAAATTCTGAGGGACAAAAGCAACACTTGTAATCTATATTTTAGGACTTCCCAAAAGACAATGGCTGTTCTTTAGAGGGCTAACTTTCTTTTCACTTAATTCTTTTGCATGAATCAATACTCAGCTGCCAAAGTAAGAATATGAAAGTAAATAGTCTCAGAGCAACTAATTAAAAAATTCTGCAATAAGTAGCCTGGTCTCTTTGATCTCAGACTTCGATACAAATTTGTGCAAACAAATACAGACAACAGGACAACGGCCACTATTTATTTCTGTAGCTTCCAAATTACAGTAGCTAATTTCATCCTCCGTCCTGTTTCCATCACTTCAAAACAAGATAACAAATTTAATAGTGCAAGACTGACCTTATACAAGTGCATGTCAAGCACAAGTACTCAGCTTTAAATTAGTAAAGGGACATATCCATATTAAATTAAGCAGCTCAGTCAAGTTTTCCTAGTATCAGTAGCTCTAAGAGCAAGCTCTTCAAAGCCAAAGCCACGTATGTCTACTTTCTGACACATGACCTAGGGAAAGGGGGGAAGGGAATAAATTAAAAATCTCCATGCAAGGTTTTGGAGACTATTACTACACAAACAAATGAGTGGTAATCCCTAGTGGGAAGAACTCTAGAAAAACAGAATGTCAATGTAAGAGTCAGTATAATTATATTTGCATGTGTTTAACATTGCGTTCTGCCGTAATATGGAAGCATTCAAGACAGGAGCTTAGATTTAATTTGGAGACAAAATTGAGGAAGTTGAAGACTTATTACAAGCCAGTGCAACTTCAGCAGCTACATGCACCTAGGCCAAAAACACCATAATAATATATTTGTATAACAGAAACCCCAGACCACATGAAAACTCCAGAGTAAGCAGATGACTAAGCTTCTAAATTGCACCTAAATGTGGACACACTCAATTTAGCTACTCAGACAAAGCACGGAACGGATTAGTCTTGCAAACGTTATCGATTTAGCAAGGTAAAGAACTCTTCAAAGTTAAAGACAAAACAAAACAACAAATAACACTGGAGAGCTATCATAATTGACAAGATTCAAAGCCAACAAGTATAAGGTCATCAAGAACTCCAACATAGCTAAATTCTCCAAAGAAACATTTATACATATACACAGACAGGGAGATAGCTAGACACGAATGGAAGAACACCACAAAGGCTCATATATTAAAACAGAAAGCAGGTACTGACCCAGAAGACTTCTGAGCAGTTTCTCCGTAACACTTATTGCTTTCAGAGCCAAACACCACAATGGCCAAGCAGGTGGCTTTGATCTGCTCACTGCATTTACACACCATCTCAAACTAAATTTGACTATCAGCTTTAGTAAGTGTTACAAAAATCCATGTGTGTAATATTTTACATTTATAGAAAACATTTCCACTGAAGACAATTACATAAATAATCACATATAAGAACTGAGGCACTGCTAAGCAAAGTCTGATTAAAGGAGCTTGATGAAGCAATCCTAAGGAACTTTTCAGAAAGGTTAAAGATTCAAGATTTTTATGGATGTATTTACATATTCTGAATTTCTCAACCCGTAACTTCTGCTTCCTTTATCAGCACAAAACATCTTATCAGTTGCATAGCTTACAAAAAGAAATCACTGTGCCCACCCTCAAAAGTTAACTATTCCATTATTATTTTTCTCCATAAAAGGACTATAAACTTTTTCTGGTAGGATGTTAAGCTACTTAGCAATCACGGAATGGATCAGTAAATACTAATGACAATCCACAAGGTCAGCTATATCATTCTGCTCACACACAAGGTCCTCTGTGGAACATCCATCTTGCAATTTGAGGAAAAGTCTCAGACCTCCTTTCGTATGACATGATGGCTATTCTGAGGGTTCCTTCTCTAGAACTAAGGCAAATAGAAGTCGCTCCTGGAAGCGACAAATATTTGTTTCACCCCTTATTTTCTCCAGACTGCATAATTTCTTTCTGTAGTAGTATACAGCATTCACCTCTTTTTAGATCTTCACAAAACCTAACCGAGCAAAAGCTTCCATCTATACCACACAATTAGAAGACTATCATAGAATGTAATAACAAGGTAGACTGCAACACAAACCTAATACTACTTGCTATATTTGTAAAGCTACTATTACAGATGAATGTGTAAAAAAAAGTTTAGGATAGATTTACAATTCTGTTTCTGTGACCACTGGTTAACCTGTGGATTCCCCTCAAAACAGAAATCACAGGTACAACTCTTTACAAAAAACTACACCTTCAAAGCACTAAAAAAAAAAAAAAAAAAAAAAAAAATGCAGCAAGAAAGTAAAGAAAGCAAGCATCACATTTCTCATGAAGGACCAGTAATCAAAGCTCTGGTGATGCCCATTTCTTCAGGTGTCAGGAGATGATCAGTAGTTCATTTATTAAAACTGCTCAATACTCCCTTCCCAAAGAGCTTTCCCATTTTTTTTTTCCTTAGTGTTACACTTCCAGTTTTCCTGGGGTTTCATATTAACATGAATTTAAATAATATTTAACTTGGCTCCACTAGCCCAAACAATCTCTAACATTTATACAAACATAACTCAAAAACCTTAATGGCAAAATATTTTAAGTGGTGCCATTAGATCTCTTATTAATTAAAGCAAAAAGTTTCCAACTTGAACAGGTATGCAGAATTTTTAGCTCAAGAGAATGCATAAAGAAGCGAAGACCTTTTCATAGCACAAGACTCTAAAAAGTCACTTGGTGTGTGGCCATCAAGAAACCTGTTAAAATTATATCTCCCAAATATAAATATTTATCCAAGATTAAACACATCTTTGTCATTTCAGATACAATCTATTTGGTTTTATTTACACGTTAAACTAGTTAAAGACTACGCATCAACCCGGTGTTGGGTCATAGTCACAGGTTGCCATGGACCACAGACAAAAATTAGGTACTCTGATATATCCAGTGCTGACTGATGTTTCACTTACGAGCAGAATTTAGACTCTGAGGAATACGAAGTCTTTTTCTCTCTGCTGCTCACATTAGAAAATTCCAGTTAGTGCAATTAGAAATGTAGATTTGAAAGAACTGATACAAGCTTTAAAACACACTTGTAATAAGGACAATAGCGAACACTATAAACACAGTGACAGGCTCACGTGGACTAACAGAATGAAAAGTGAAGACAGTATTTAAAAATATGGAATGATGTGTTACTATGTGATCCTTTGTATACTACTTCCAGAATGTTTCAGCCACCGAGTACTCCAATACAAGGATTTAAACACCAAACCAAACAAACAAACCATCCAACAGGGCTACATTTCATATGTATCAGTAGTGTATCTCTGAGGTTAAGTATTCACACCGAATATTGTGAAATAGCTACTATTGTTCTTCACACAGCCATTAATCTCAAATTTAAATCTGTAAATAACAGCAAAAATTATCAGGACCCAGAGCACACTGATTACACTCTCCCTCATTCTGTTTATCACTTAACATACCAATGCCAAGCAACTTACTCTTTTGGTTTAACTGCTTACGGAAAGCAAGGGAAGTTAACATCTCTATTAAGTAAACTCTCACAAATGAAACCCAGTAACAAAACTAATTCAGGCCCCCTAAAGCTTAGGCAGTAATAAATTACCATTTTTAAGTTCTTCTCAGGTGGCCAACTAACCTTACATTTGCGAATCGTTTTAGCCTGAAATTTGTAAGTTTAGTTCTAGCCTTTGACTCTTAAAACCATGCAAACACACCCCACCAAGGAGGCATACAAAACACTGCATTACCACACGTACTTACTCTGGCTGGCTAGGAATACTACTTCGGTAGCGGTTTGTTGTGGTACTTGTTGTTTTGGGGTTGGGTTGTTGGGGGGTTTTTATGTCTCTAAATTGCCAGGTTGCTACCCATCAATTTTAGAGATACACAGTTTCACGCAGAACTTAACCTTCCCATAACGCTCACATATGAGAAGTGTTGCTCACACAGCTAGGGTTACAAGGAAGGCTGATATGGCCACAAAACATTAAAGACATTAGAACAAGGAAGCAAGAAATCTGCACAGAGCTATCATTTAAGAGCTCTCAGCACTATAAAACACATTTAGAAACATTCAAGGATGCTATAAAATTTCATTTGGGGACAGAACTCAGATTTTAAGAGTGCTCTATGCACAAAAACTTTGTTAGCTTAGTAACTCCATCTAGCCTGATTTACTAGAAGAAAAACTGCTTAAGAGTTTGCAGTTTCCCCAAGTCTATGACCCAGAAGGAAATAAAATAGGAAGTCTGGCCATACAAGCTATGGCATTTGCTTACAAGTTCAAAACCGTTTTCAGTTATCAGCCAGTCCACATCAGGCACAACTGACTGCACTGCCCTGGGGTCATCTGCAGAGCTGTGCTGAAGCTCTGCTTAACATTCCGGTCTGGACATCTTCATATCTAGCACCGGGCATTCCCTGAAGTGTGCCACATGCCATGTATTAAGCAATGTCGGAGATGCCGTCCGCTGCACCACAGGAGGGCCAGAACTGTATCAGAGGCCTGAAGTTTGCCTTCGTGAGTGAAAAGTAAAGTAAAACCTCATGAGAACTTATGATACAGAAGATTTACTCTGAACAAACGCATTACATTCTCCCGTGCTGACGTTGGAAACACTCTGCAACATTGCACTACTATCATAAACCATGAAGTAAATGAAAAATTGAACAGCCAGCTTCCCTGCAGCAGTTGAAGACAGAAATTAGAGGATGCTTTAATGTGACTTCTTAGCCATTTCAATTAGTTTACGGCAGTAGTTGATTTTTCCACGGTGTTGAAGTCACCGTGTTGAGAAAGTAAGGAGAAACTGCTACCAGCCACCAGGTGAAAACATCCAGGTTTCTAATTGCATATTAAACTGGCATTTGCATTGACAACGATTATTGCTGGGAGCACTCCGGGTAGAGCCGTAAACTCCATTACAAACAAGTCACTACAAAACCCGATCAGACAGTAACTGAAACTGAAAAAACCATGAACCTGACTATTTTTTTAAAAGCAGTAACAGCAGCAGGGCAGCTGTAACTGCTGAAAAGCTCCTCCCCTTCCCTCCTGAAAACATTAATCCGTGTCTGATCACTGAAAGTGCTGCTGTATGTGCCCTGCACTCATAGGCAGGTGTTGCCAAACTCATCCCAGGTGCTTCTACAAGTACTTGAGAAGCTCTTAAGGGTTTGTACTTACAGTCTCTCTGCGTTCCTGGGAATATCCCTCGGTACAGTTTTGAGTCCTAGTCCGTGACAATCCACGTTGGAAGCGATACATGTACATTTATGCGGGCATCCTCCCACAGGCATCCAGCTCCCAAAGCTCAAGATCGTTCCAAGGCACAAAAACGCACTTCTTCCACCAGGCGACATGGTTTCTTGATGGCTTCAGCGGGTATAAAAGTGTGTGCAAGCGGCCGGCCCTTAAAGATGAAACGCCTCTAAGAAGAAAAGGAAAAGAAAACAAGAGGCTTTTAGCACAGCCCAAGGGAGCCCACCGCTGCCATCCTCGCCGGAGCTCCAGCAAACCTTCAAAGCGCCTGAAAGGGTCACGTTAGGTGGGAGAAGGTGGGGAATTGCCTCTCGGGCTCGGCTTTCTCTCTCTTATCTGCAAACGGTACCAGAAGGCAGAGAGTTCAACAGAGCTTGAGCCAGACGCGTCCTCAGATGAAAGCGAAGCCGCGAGCGGAGGCGAACGCACACAAAACATCCATCAGCGGCGGCGACAGCCTCCCAGGCAGCCTCCCCCGCTCCGCATGGCCCCACCTGGGCCGGGCAGGTAACCCGCCGGGGGCTGGCGGCCGCGGTCTCCCCGGGCGCTCCCTGCCGCCGCTCGGCTGCTGCCGCCGCGGGCCCGCGCCCCCGCGCTGGCGGCCGGCGGAGCCGGGACCGGGAGGCGGCGAGCGGAGGCGGCGGAGGCGGCGGCGCTCCCAGCCGCTGCTGCGCTGCCCGCCCGCTCCCCATTCACTGGGCATGGCAGCCGGGCGAGCGCCCGCGGCGCGGTGCCACCCCTCCCCCCTCCCAAAATATCACCCGCAGCGCCCATTGGCTGCGGGCGCCCTGACGTCACCAAACTGCTGAACTTTTGGAGCGGAGGGAGGGTGAAAGTTCGGGGCCGCGCCGGCCCCGCCGAGCGCAGCGAGGGACCGGGGCGAGGCAGCCGGGCCGGGGCGCGGCCCAGCGAGGCAGTGGGGCCGGGGTGCCGCGCGGTAACGCAGCGCGGCCGCGGGGGCCGGGCGGAGCGGCACCCAGCGGCCCCCCGTGCCCCGGTTGCGCCCCGCAGCCCCCACCCCGCCTGGCGCCGCGGCTCCATTGTCGGGGCGAGCCCGCCCCCTTCCCCGGTTCGGGTTTCGGCCAGGAATGTGCGGGCCGCGGCGCGGGGACCGGCGCTCGCACGTTCCCCCGCGGAGGGGACTCGGCTCCTTTTGTTCCCCGCGTTCCCACTCCCCGAGTACCCCCTGGCGGCGGCAGGAGGACGCTCAGCGCCCGCCGGGGACGCGCCGCGGGCAGCCCGGTCCGCACCGGCCCCGCTCGCCCCCCGCACCGGCCTGGCCCCTCGCTGCGGCCGCTGCTGCGCTCCCAGCCCGGGAACTCGGCCCCTGCTTGAACTCCGGCAAAAATTTTAGGGACTAAGTAAAGGGGGCTGCCTTCCCGTGGCTGTTCCAGCCTGACTCGGTTCAGTTTGAGGCGCAGAACGTTGTACCTAAAGCCTACTAAAGACAGCACGCAAAAATGCAGCACAGCCTGAAAACTTGCTGGTGTTGAGTTCTGGGAAACACACGGGTAAGTTACGTGGTAGCCCAGGAGCAGGCAGGTTCTCCCTGCAGTAGCACACACAGGGATAGAGAGGGCCTGACCCAAAACAAAACCGGTGTATGCATGTCACGAGAACCTGTTTCAAAATACCTAGTCCCTTATTTTGCAGACTTAAAAACAGATGGAAAGGCACATCTATGCATCACATACTTCAGGACACTGATAATCTGTTCTTCATCTGCATCACAGACCCTTGGTTCATGGCTATGGAGTCTAGGCTCTGCTCCTGCAGGCAGTGAATAGTTTTCCTTTTCACGGTTCCACAATGATCATGGCCAGCATTACCACGAAACTCTCAAAACCCCTCCAAAAGATTTGACAAGGCTGCGTTACATTAGGGTTCAGCTGCTTGGGTTGTGCTCAAAATTGTTCACAGAAAATAGCTGAGAACGCTAAAAATTTGGTATCTTAAGTGAAGGGCTTGTACAAAAAAAATCCCCCCTGTAAGATGCTCACCTTATGATACAGATGTACATTCCAGTGTGCAGTAGCACATTGTAAATACCTGTTCATCGTGTTTTGATTACAGAAATTTGTAATTTTCTGAGGCATTCCTGCCCACCTTGTAGCTGGTTTTGCCCAAACCAGTGAAATGTCCCCCTGTAAGGCCAGCCAAGCAGCCACCTGCCCACTGCCCTCCCTAACAAGCAGACTCAATGTTCCAGAGCATTTCCCTGCAGAGAGAAATTTACCAAAGAGCACATTCAAGAACACAAGTTAAACTTCACCTCTCCTGGTCTTTGTCTGAAAAAGCAACAGTGATTTTCTCATTTTATAGTGAATTATTTAGATGAAAAATTTCATTTTTATAGAGAGACCATTTTGATCAAGCCTTGAGATTGAACCACTTACATGACTAGACCCCAGGCGCAGTTAACTGGTCCTTGTATAGCAGTATCCAATGCGAGAATGCTCAGTGACAAATGACACAAGGTTTGAAAATGCACAGAGGGACTTGGCCGTCACCCCTTTAAGTGGCTGCTTATGCTGCTTCAGGAAAGATTAGAAAATACTATTCTCCCACCTCTCCTAAATCTACAGAAACCAAAAGTTTGGGAAGGTGTCATTCTGCCTGGATCCCCAAAGGAACCCCTCCTTTCCCAGAGCAAAAGGCAGAGGAAGATCACTTCAACCTCCAGCATTAACAGACGAAGTAAGGCACAAAAGCCACAACTAACCCCTCTCCAGCCTTAGGTACCCAAAGCAGCAATGATAACTGTAGAAGCTTGAACCGTGTCCCTCTCCTTTAACCCTCTTGAGACGGCAAAAGCACGGACAGCTCCAGGCATGTCATTGACACTCATCGCTATCTATTTTGAGGCAAGCACCCTCCATCAAGTGTTAGCCTACAAGACATCAGCTCTTGAACAAGGAACAGCTGGTTCAGACCAGACAAGACAGAAATTACACTGCTTCGGAAGACAAAGTACTCTGAAAGCTCTGAAGTCTCCTCCACACAGACTGAAGGTATCCATCCTTAGCTCATTCAAGCAGTGAAAATACTTTTGTTGGAACCTAACTTTCCTTGGCAGCCAGACAACATCATTCCAAAGAGAGACATTTTTTCCTGTTCTAGTTTAGTAGCAAGCAGCTTCCCAGCTACAAAGATAGCCATATGGAGAGGCACACCTTGCCTCAGGATGGCAGTACAGAAGCTGTTGGATGGTAAGTAAATATGATTGCAGGTAATGCAAACATTGTAGCCTAATGGTGGCTTTTTTTTTTTTTTTTTTAATTACAAATGTTTAGCTGTGATGAACTTCAAATTCTAAGAAATGCTGAACTCGCTCCCCAAAACCTCTTCAACACTGTCATCCATGGCAGTCAACATATTCCATGCTTCACTGCTAATCCCTCACAACAAAATTTCCCTGGAAAGGGCAAGTAAACCAGACAAAATGGCAGAAAAATAGATGAGCCAAAAGCCAAGCTTATCCTTGAATTACGTTTAATTATTGTAAAAACTAAAAGACATGTTTTCCTATGCTCCAGCTAAAATAGCTCTTAAAAGGAGATGGTCACATATTCTCAAGACATGCCACAGTGAAGCAGTGTTGACTCTGCTGTGTTTCCTTCACACATCAACCATGGCTTCTGGCTCCTGGCAATTGCTAGAAGCTGGCAAGCAAGTCACTGTTCATCTCTTAGCATGGAGCTGGCAGAGGTCAGTGCAGCATGTGTTACACAAAACTGCACAAAACAACAGATTATGGAATAATTGGAATCTATGAAGTGTTTCTTATTTTTTATTTATACTGATTTGAACAAGGGGCTTTTTAAGCTATCTAAAGCTGGACAGTTTTTATCCATACTATTTTCTGAAGTGTCAGAAGCTACCAACATTTCCATATATGTAAAACTCCTTACAAACAAGATTACTATCAAAGGTGTGCTGTCTACTCACAGGGATTTAAATCTTGCCTGCTGCTTCTGCAATAAGAAATATAGTAGCTTCTTTTTGAAAATGAGTACTACAGTGTATTTAGAACATCTTTGCATCAATTTGAAAACTAATACATAAATATTTTTATTTAATCTATTTGTTTTCAAGTAAAAGAAGAACATTTGCTAAACAGATGCTCAGAGTATATTTACATTCAAGCAGTGCTGTCACCTAAGCAGTTCTGTAGCTGCCTTCTCTCTTGAACCTGTCATCAATATCCCCACCGACTCCTCCACCACCTCCACCTTGCAGTAGCACCCTTGATACCACTTACAGTCTAGAAGAGAGCTGAGTTCTGGCAGCAGTGGAAAGGCAGGATGGACAAAAACGGATCATGGCAGCTGCTTGGGAAGAGTTAAGTGAAAGAAAATCACTTCTCTAGAAAACTTTGAACTTCCAACACCTTCACAAAACATGCAAGCACAAATGTTTTAGAGTTAATTTCAAGATAAATGACATTGTGTGGTATGTGTAACGTCACCATATTTCTTGTCAGTGTCTTCCTGGGCAGTTACGCATGCACACACACTGTGTGGCAAGTGTGACATGCCTAAGAAACATAGGACTCACTGCACTTGTGTTGTCCATGTGGCCTACACATGTGCAGTAAATCTGATGGCTCCCAAATGCTCATACTTTCTGCATGCACAATAGTCGGTTGTCTAGAGACTTGATGGGAACTGTAGCAAGGCCTGGTCAGCTGGCTGAAGTCCTGAAATCTGAAAGTTTATGGGCAAAAAATAAGACTAATTTAAGGAATCTCAACAGATGGTACTCTGGTTCAGGCAATGACAGACCCTCACAGAACCTTATGCTGCAGGACTTCCTGCACAACAGAACAAAGCCTCCACCGTCGCCAGCAGTAACTAGGAGGGTGGAGAGGACATAAGTAATTTTGATTGCTTCAAAGGCATCATGCCCTGAATCTTACCATTTGAGTCACAAGGCTCCCGAACAGCTCTAAGAGGAGCTCTCAAGCATATCCACCACATCACTTAATGGGTAGTCACATGGTCAATCTGATGTGTGCATTTTAAACATGCTAAGTTCAAACTCCGCCTAATTTTAAAGCCACTGATGCAATCATTTGGGAAGCAATGACATATACCAAGTTAAATAAAGTATCTCAGTACATTGCCTAAAAAGGACATAAAGCTGACACTTGAGCACCCTGTCAATGCTAAGGAATTTGAACTTGATTTTTACTGGAAGCTCGAAATAGACTGTAGGTTTAATCTGACCGGTGTCAATATTGCTACACTGTCCTAGCGCGTGTAGTCCAGCCCTGCAGAAGCACGGCTGGAGCCACGGCCCCATGGCGGAGGCAGCAGCAGGGCTGCCCCCTACCCGGCAGCCCACCAGGTGCTCCCACCCTGGGGCTCACCATCCCGGGCCCACCAGGCTTTTGCAGGGGTAAGACGTGCTTTGTACATGGGGAATTTGAAGATGCATCCGCAGATATTACCAAAACTACAGTCAAAATAAACAGCAGGAAGATGATAGCGCCACAGAGAAGAAAAATAGTGTCAGCTGATGTTGAATCAGACTTTTTCACTAGAAGCTTACCCGGGCCCTCAGAAGCTTAATGGCACAACTCTCATAAACTAGTATTTTCTACTCCAGTTTCAAGAGGAAAATCAATTATCAATTAAACGGTGAATATTGGCTGGTATAAAGATATTTTCATATCAATTATTTTTGGTTTTATCTATAACGTGTTTTATTTGTATTTGCTAGGCTGAGCAAACAATGTTTTCACCTGTGTCTTTGCTTTTAAATAGTATTCTTAATGAAATAAGCATTAGCTGCTCTTAAAATAGTCAAACTATAAAATGAAAACAACCATCAAGTCTAAGACATTACTACAGGCTACTACTTGGGATGAAACATGAGAGGGATTAGAAAGCCTGGCAATGGAAGCTAGCTTTATATTCCCCGCAATCATAATAAACCCATGAATGTTAGCAATCTGTACATCTTTACTCACGAATCATTCCCATTTTGAGATGGGATAATAAAGATGATGATTCCATGCAAGAAAACTAATGTCACAGCATCACCTGGCATACCACCATTCACCGCACATTATGCAAAAAGGGCAGTAACTCTGAGTGGCAAAGAACTGAAACAGAATGTCTTCCACTTAGATTGGGGCTCCCATACATAGTAATTACATAGAAGATCATGAATAAAACTTAATAAACCATCTTTTTTATCTTTTGCTTAGATTCAGGGACAGAATTGTAATTGTCCTTGAAATTAGTTTATTTGGTCAGTTTAATTCTAATAATGGATGGTACGGAATTTACCTGCTCCTTATTCTGGTTCCTAATATCCTATTGCTCAGGTGCTTCAAGTCAAACTGGGAATTACCAGAAAGCCAACTGACTAACATCAAGGAGGGATCACCCACCTTCACCATGGCTGAAAACATTTTAAATGTGTTAAAGAATTTTAAATTGTAGCTTATGAAGAAGACGGGAAAGTAGTTCCACTAAAAGCTTAGCAAATTAAATTAGGTTCTTTTGTATTAGATTTGTATCATACAACAGAAACAACCTAGAAAGCCTTCCATATTATGTTCCCTCTGTTACTTATGGTGCCACATATTCCATCAACTACAGAGTATTAACTGTTGTGTTACCTTTGTCTTATGCAGTTTACAGCCACACAGAACTTTCTGTAGCTTTTTCTACTTCATACTCAGCATTTAATTAAATACTAGAGAAAAGGAGAAAAAAACCCAAAACTAGACCTATCATTACATGCTTTTAGCGCACAAAACCTACCTAATATATATGAGCATTTTGTTCTCAAAATAAGGTCTGTAATCAGTAAGAACACAGCTTGCACATAGCAGGCAACATGCAATCCATTTCATTCTGTTTCAAGGGCATATGGCTTCTGTAACAAAGTACCAAATTGGTTGGAAAATCCAAATAATTTAAATATTTGTGGAATATATGAAAGACTAAGGAGGACACAACACAGCATCCTTTCAGGCTGAGGGTGTTACTTCTGATGCATGGATAGCAGATTTTGGCAATGGTTACAGGAGAGTCTGGAGAGTCAAAATGTATAATCTGTGACCTTCACCACTGTATGAAATAGTATTTCCTTAGCTTTATATTGCTTCGTTTCAGCCAAAATCTGACATTAAGCAGTTTTGAGAGATTCTGCGTAAGAGGAAATTTAGGGTTTCCTTTTTTATTATTCAAGGCATAATAATTCATAATTCATAGCTGTCTACACTGGCAATTGTTAAAAAAAAAAACCCAACAACCCAACACAGTTAAAGGGGCACGATCATAGCTACACTTTACCATCAATATTAAGACAGTCTAGAAATGCTGTTTTCATATACAAGGCATTACCAGTTTCTGGTATAAAAATGCTTTCTCTCTTTGGACTTCAACATACAGAATACTAACAGTCTTTACACATAAGCAACAATGTACAGTAGTTTCAGTGGTGGAAAATGATTAAAAGTACTACAATTTAGGAGCAAGATTAGTGGATCAATATGCTGAAGATGTACTGTTCGTAATAACACAAACTTGCAGCACAATAAATCATAATAGTTTCTTACATTTAGAGGCTACTTGCACATAGTTCCAAAACAAAAACTCACCACAAATAAATTCAGAAAGAAGTCATATCCATTTTATCACCCCAGAAAGATATTTGAGAGGTAAACAGGGAAGGTACCCAGAAAACCAAATTCAAATACAGGCTTCTAGCTCAGCCACTGAAGTGTATTAAATGCAAAAGTTTTCAAAGCAGTAGGCTCAGAGGTGAATACTCCTCTTGAAAAGAGCTAACTCCATACTTTGAGACCAAAGCAATCCTTTAGATAAAGGCTATCATCTTCATAAATAAATATTTAACATTTTCAAGATTTGACTAGTTCCTCAGCTTGGAGCCCAGATGAGAAGGATGGGGCAATATATACCTATAACCCTAAAACAGGCCTTTTCACACTGAAAAAAAATATTTAATTACCTTACACTGTCTTGGAGGATGAAGCTAACCTGAAAGTCTTGGCAGCTTTGGAGAAAATAAAGCATTCAAGGCTGCTGCTAATAACTTCTGTATTTTGATATTTTCATCGAGTATTATTTACACTTGCACATAGACTGAGCAATGCCATTGTCAGAATGTGAAATATTTCATTATCTCCACTGTGGATGGTTCACATTGCTCAGTGTGTCCAAAGAGAACAGTCTTGTTTTGAAGCATAAGTAGCTTCCTAGAATTTTGCCTTCAAAGATGCAGCAACAGAAGTATAATATCATTTACCATGTGCTGGCCTCAGAGGTTCATGTCTTCATCTATTCACAATATAGTGCTTCCCAAACCCCGACACTCAAAAGTTTTTAATAACATATCAGAAATTTAAAAGTATGTTCAACGTAAAGCTTAGGCAGCTAGATTCCCATTATGTCAACACACTAACATTAAAAAATTCTTTTGACTACAGAAAGGAAATATCTAGTGCTTAAAGCAGGAACCAGAAAACCTGGATTTTGTTTCTGTTACTTACAGGCCCTGACCTTGGCAAGTCAGCCTTCTGGCCCCCATTTACTAGTTAATAAAGATTTATAATACACACAAGGTTATATAGCAGTCTGAGCTTTACAAAACATGTTTCAAGTATTATTTTAAGTCTAAGTTAAAGTCTACATTAAATATTGAAAACTAGAAGTATTTTGTAAATATGCAATATTTTTATTAACATGAACATTTTGTGGTCTTTGACAGTAGAATTTTTCCCCCCCATTATGGATGTCTTTAATAAATATGGTAATTGAAAGCAAAGTACTAGAGAAAATTCCAAATTTCCCCTGTGTTCACGTATGTATGTATGTTGATCTGGATTGCTGTAGAATAGTATTGTTACCAGTACTCTTCAATAGCTACTCTGCATATTGTGTAAAAGGGATGGAAAGCCGAACAAGGAGAGGTCTGAAAGTGTCGTATGCCAAGTTTTGAAGTGAAAAATTTAATATTAGTTCATAAGTTGTGTGGGTTGTTTGGTTGTTTGCCCCCCCCCAAAAAAAAAAACCAAAAAAACCCCAAAAACCAAACAAACGAAAAAAAACAGTTGCAGAAATTTCACAATAAAACTGTAAATGTCAGGACAATGAGCTGACCAGCAATGAGCTGACTAGCCACACCGGACAGAGAGCAAAAAGGATGTGTCTGATTTCCTCAGTCGCAGAGGTCTGTCTCACAGAGCTTCTTTCAAGCCAGCTCTTGGAAAGAAAACTGCAAAACTTCCTGATGGCTTATTACAAGGTACTTTGTGTTGACGTTTTCAAGCTTGATCTTTCACGTGCTCTAGATTACTGGACTCATTGGAATGAAAGCAGTCTTTATCCAACGTGCTTACTAACTGGAAAGCCAAACGCTGTTAATTTCATGAACTCAGTGGCTACAACAGACTCAAAAGTTACTTGACACTTGTTTGTGCTTTCAGACACAATGAACGATCTGCTCAGACTTTCAGAATTTTAGAAAAGTTAAAACATTTTAAAAGCACAAATGAAAGCCTTGAATTTTAACAACATTTCTTGTTCTAAAAAAGATGGTTATTTCTAAGCTGAACACATTATTTGCCAATCTTTCTGTTGGTTATAATTGTCTTTTCTCAAGAGAAGTCACTTGAAATTGTTGAGGAACATTGGTGTTGAAGTGCAACTTGTTTCTCTCAATCAAAAGAACAAATCTAGAAAATAAAGCTTCTTTCTTTGGTGGCAAGTCTTACAATTCACCTCGGTAGTGGCGGAAAAAAAAAAGAACCTTATGTCCTCCTGCCAGCCCCTCTCAGATATGTCAGACTTGCAATTATTGCAAACATGGCTTGAGTGCATTCCGGGGTCAGAAGCTCCTAGCTATGTTCCACGGAAGCAGTCCTGGGTGTCACAGCCATACTTTTCTTACATCAAAGAAATGGAGAATGTATACAAGTACAACATAGGACGGGGGGGAGAAAATGACAGAATGAAGTAGCAACGTTAGGAATCTAAATATCATATCCCAACAAAGGCCTAGCACGTCGGTGACACTACAAAAGACATAGTCACTGATCACTGTCAAAGCGAACCAATACCTCACGTTCAACTCATCCACTAATCCAGGAGTGTTACGATTGATCTCCAAATCCTGCAGTAGTGCGGGATGCAAAGAGGGTAGAACACCTTTCAAATTACCATATGCCATGATCCTACCTCTGCAACACTTTCAGAGAACTGCGAAAGATAGTGTGCATCTATCATGTGTCTAGTAGGCCTGATTTCAAACACATTTGTATTCATGCACAACTGACCTCATTCACTGTCATGATGGAAGAAATTGCAGATAAATCCTGAAATCATATAACTTCATATACGAATTGTCTCAGGATTTCATAATCTATTTCCCTTTTCTATCATTTTCTCTTCAAGAGGTACTGAACCATTTTATGATTCATCTTCAACAATCCCCTTCACAAATAGAATACAAATGACAAAAAAAGGCCTTAGGCAGTTAACCTTTTGATTCTTCACATTATTAGGAAAAAATTTATCAATGAATGCCAAAATACCAATTTAACCTACAGTCACTCTAAAACCTGGCTTCATATCCAGGATGATATCTAAGCTTGAGGTTTTATGCCTTAGAATAAATACCCACTATATATAATTTAAAAGAAGTCTAGTGCTATTGTAGGTTACCCTTTCAATAGAAATAATCTAATAAATTGACTTTATCATCCCCTTTCTTTAAAATGTCTTTTACTGGACCTTGTGCCTTCTTTACTGACTGTCATATATAATCATACGCCTTTAAGCATGAGGAAAAGCAAAATTCACATCACAGATGGTATGCTTGTCCAAGATGCTGTGCAGAAAGTGTATTTGTCCTTTGCCAGACCATCATCCTCACAATTAAGGGCTAAGATAGGAAATTATGTTAGTAAAGGTCATACTTCAGTTTCCATGTATGTTTAAAAATAAAAATTAAAATTTTGTCTAAAAAAGTATAAAGAAATATAAGTTAATTAATACAGTCCAGTAGATTAGAATTAGTATTTGCTGGTTACCTTAAAAGCAATATACATGCACACAACAGAATACCACAAATGAAGACATAATCCAAACAAAAACCCAAACCCAAACCATACACATGCAAAACTGCTGATACTAATACTGAAAACAATGCTGTTTGTACGGACTCAGCAGACACTTTATCAAGATCATTTTACCAAGCCATAGTTTTATTATAAAGCGACCTTTTTCCCATTACTTTTATACTGTCAATCTTAAACTCACTTTTTAATAACAGTAGTCTCTTTCATTGGATTTATGCAAATTATTTGAGAGTGACTTAATATACTTTTTTCTTCTGGTTTGGATTTTTCATTTTATTAATCCAAGTAATTTCCCAGTGAATCCAAGTAATTTCCCAGTGATTTTCTGGGTTCATTAAAAGATTGTTTAGCACTCTGAAAACTGGAGAGTAAATCTGGACTCAAGGCAACTTTGCTATTATAGAATCATTTCATCATAAAATGATTGTTATCCTAAAAAATCATAACCCAAAAACATCTATCTGTCTGTCTTGTGCTGGTTAATCAATTATTGAATTTTAAGTTTCAGTATGATTAGAATTGCTGAATGTCTGGCAAAAACCTTATTCCTCCACAATCACTGTCAAACAAACAAATATTTGCAACTTTACCAATCATGATTTTCATTTGCATTGTTAGTCTGATTTTTAGTTATTCTTCTCTCTCATTTTATCTCTGCCAATGGAAATTTTGGTAACATGCTGCAGGATTCATTGCACATGCCTCCCATACTATTATGTGTTTTAGTGAGTTCACTGATAAACAGCCAAGCTAGGATACTACACAGCTCCAGGATTACGGTTACTTGTGCCATAACAGCTTTGCCTTTATTTTGCACCAGGTGGTGAGTACAAAATACCAGCTGGTCCACTTGTTCTTGATATTTAACTATCTGAAGTAGATTGAACAGGAAACCATAATCAAGACAAGTGACTAAACAAGCATTAACCAGTTGAAGGTTTGAGGGAGCAATAGCAAGTTAGTTTTGCATCTGGGGAGAACATATAAAATATATGACCAAAAAAAAAAAAGCAAATGAAGTTATTGTGTTACTGGATTATAAGATGAACTAAAGCAGGTGGAAAGTATTTGCTGTAGGAAGCTTGGATTCCTGCTCGCTCTTTATCAGCTTGAGTTTACGATTAAGACTTCTCCACTATTTAGTTGTGATACAACTGCTTCCTTGTGCCAAAATGTAAGTGATTTCAGGAATTAGGACAGCATTTGTCTTTTGTAAATATGTAACGTTGACTGGGTTCAAGCCCAGGCCATCAGGTGCAAATTTACCTGGCTAGTGTGAAATTGTATGACAAGCTATTTTATGACAAGTAGCATTTCTAGAAGCAAAAACAGCCAAGAGACAGATTTAGCAAATTGGCAGACAAAAGCTTTTAAGTTCCAGTTGGAAGTCTAAACTATTCCCTTCTCAGTTTCACACAAATACATTAATTTTTTTACATAGCATTTTGAATTTGAAATCTTCGAACAAACATGCAGGGGAAAAGGCTAATTCATGGAACAGAAAAGGGTGGTGGTTTTGTTTGGTTTTTTTTTAATATCAGAACAACATAGACAGCTGGAATATTTATCTTGACTATAGCTATGACTGCCATTTCTGCTTATTTACACCTTAAGTCCATTCCTTAGAACATAGGTTGTTACTGCCCAAGTATAAAAGGGCAAGAACTCTGGCTGTTACTTTTCAATGCTGTGTTATTGGCCTCCATTCTTAAAACTAAAACATTATCTTTACTTACCTGTCCCACGTCACTTTTCCAGTTTTCAGCTAACATCAACTCTTAAAATATGTGAAAAGTACATACTAATGTCAAAATTACACTTTATGTTAGACACATTTGAATTACACAACTATACAATCTGGTTGCTATTATGGCAATGGCTTTCTCTTAAGCATGCTTTTATAGCCAAGCAAACTTTCTATGTTAAGATGACAAACTTTTCTGCAGAGCCTAGCATCCACCATCATATTTTAATACCATCAGGTTTTTGTGGTGTCAAATTTACTATGTTGCATAAAGACAACAGAAAACGTACCTTTTGTAGGCATGTATGTTTTGAGACAGCACTCAGGCAAGTTGCACAGTAAGTTTTCCCTTGCTGTGTGTTCACCTTTATCCTCACTGTTGCTCTAAGGTGCTTGCTGTTCTGCCATTTTAGGACATTCTGAGCAATGCTAGTGTGTCTCTGCATTCTCACTCACCAATCATTTGGTAATTTATCTCCTGTAGATAGGTCAACCAGCACAATCACTGCTATTACCTACTTTATAAGCTGTGTATTTAAAGCCATTATCAAGTAAAGACTCAAACCAGGTAGTCAGGGGCTCACTTACCCCTGCAAGTTTTCCTTAGTTGACATCTATTAGTGTCTGACTAAAATAAGTTGGTCTTTAATTCTGAGCTGTTGTCAGTGTATTGTTTTGTCCTGTAACATCTGTGACTTGATGGATTTTATGAAAAGAAGTTATTGAAGACTGAAACGAGATGCAGGGGGAAAAAAAGGGGGGGGGGGCGCTTCTGAAAACTGAAATAAAAGGGAAACCATTAAACCATTTTGGAGAGATATATGACTACTATAATGCCCTGCTGTACTTCATGTTTTTATTTTAGAACACATGAAATCTCTCTCAGAGAGCAAAGTTTTACTGTACCAAAGTTACAGAAAACCAGGTAAAAGTAAGGGAAAGCTCACAGCAGAATGTGCTTCTCATTGAACTAAAGCTACTGTATTTTAAAAAAGTTTTCATTAAGTTAACCATGATGATACCATGCATTGCTTCCTCGAAGGTGTATTTTCAGATTTTAAAGTCCGTTTTCCCTAAGCTATTCAGCATCGTACAGTTGGTAGGTGTTTTTTTTTTTTTAAATCTGACCTCCAGAACAGGCTTTAGGTGTTGTAACATCTGGCCCAGTCTCACATTTTGCAGGCTGCAATCTAGATGAAGAAGTTACAGAAAATAAAGACACAACAGAACAATGGGCCACCATGAATTTTCAGCATCAATGAGTTGCAGCTCTGAACCAATCTGTATGGGTTTTTTAACAGCTCCATGGCAGCTATCAGGATGCTGATAGGCTCCAAGAAATGAGTAAGGTTGAATTCAATGCAATTAGTGTTGGAACTTTCAGCTCTGAAGATAACTTTAGTGTCTTACTCTATGCTGTGGCAAAACTAAATACCAAGTAGATCATAATCCTCTGACTATACGGACCATTTGTCAACATAAACTCCCCCATGAAATAAAGTACAAATTATTCAAGTAATGTTAAGGTCAAACAACAGACTGGGGAACAAATCAGTGCCATGACAATGATATCTTAATAAGTTAGATCTAGGCAACAGAAGAAAAGACTATCTTTTTTTAAAAAAAATATTTCTTTATCATATGCTTGTCCAGATCTTCAGAAATGGTTGCTTCATGGTTGACTTAGTGTATGCAAACTTACTCATCTGTTAAATCTCATTTGTCCAAATTTAGCATTGTAATAGAGCAACTGTTTAACATTATAGAACCCTTTTGCTAGCAATGCAAAACAAGAAAAGTTACTGAAGTTGAAGCTGTAGCAACTGTAAGACTGTTAGACAGGTCTTACACAGTACAGATGCTTTTTTTTTTTTTTATGCTAGAGGAAACACTCCAGTTTTGTTTATTTCCATGGCAGAGCGCTGTACTCTTTCATGTACATCCTTTTTTAAATAGTAAATTAATCATCTATTTAAACCTGAAACATTGTACATACAGCACTGATTTTCCATATGTAAGATAATCATAATGTGCATGAAATATTAAGGGCAAGTAGAAAATAACCAAAAAAATTACAAGGGTAGGAGTACTATCCTTGCACCAAATCCAGTTACCAGTGGGGGATTAAAGAACCATCAGATTTTTGAGTTTTCACAAACAGGCACAAACACTAATGTTTTCAAAGGCTTAGAGCACAAGAAAACCTCCAAAACACTTCCCTAAAGAAAAGTCAAATTACTGCTCATGTGCTTCAACTGGCAAATTTTAAGAGGCACAGAACAGCCACAGAAAAAAACCCCAACCAAACAAACAATTTTCACCAGTTATACTGAGAAGAGCATCTTCTTCTTCCCCATCCAAGGACAAGAGCAAAAAACTTGCATACACACATGCACACAGTAACACGAGAACAGTGTTGAATAAAAGCCTGCAGAAAATGGTACGATTAGTACAAGTGGCATCACCCAATCTAGTGAGACCACTTCCCCGTAACAAGGCAGGCAAAGCAGTCAGTGAGCTGTGACAACACGTCTCTTCCGCCAAGAAAGGGTCTACATATATTTTTACTTCTGCTTGCTTTTTTTTTTATATTAAAACCTAATTGAATTCCTATGATATGTTTGTTTCCAGTGAACGCCAGAAAACCCTCGTGGTGGCACGGTGAGTTCACTTCAGTGGTGAAATGAACGTTACAGCTTTTCCTCCCAGTATAATACATGAGCACAAGGACCTGGTGAATTTATTTGCATACTGAGAGCAGACACTCATGTCTTAACAAATCGTGCTCAAAGCATGCAAAGTACTTGGTACACAAAAGCTAGTAGCCAGATAACCAAGAAACAGTAATAGGTAATTGGTGAATATTCATAGAAGACTTTAGAGAGCAATAAGCTGCAGAACACGCACAGCCAGTCATCAACGCGCAACATTCCCATAGTCCACAGCTCTCTCCCTAATGATCTTTCCTGAGATCTCCTGGCACCTGAACAGGACTATGGGAATTGTTCCACTGGCCCATAGTGCTACAGTGTTCCATAATAACCTGGATACTGTGATTTAATTTGCCCCCTCTGGACAGGGGTTGGATGTGTTGACATCGATGGATCCCTCACCACCTACACTATTTTGTTACTGTAAGAGCCTTGATAGCCTTTGGAGAAAACTCAGAAAGATAAATGAAAATTGCACAGTATATTCTGTATGTACACAAATATTAAAGAGGAATCATCTAGACAGCAAGTGCACAAGACATCATAGCCAAACTCATAGATTCAGAGATTTCTTTTTACTATTCTAACCATCATCTCCCAATAAAGAAGGAACAGATGAATCCTCCCCTCAAATCTGGGCAACTGGATGAAGGCTAAATTTATAATCAACAATAAAATTACAATCAATAATGTTTGGAAACATTGTTCAACTATCTTATTTATTAATGCTTGTTTAGCCCCACCTCAAAAAGCTTTGTAGAAAGGAGAACTTTAATTGTGTAAAATAAACTTCTGAAATCATTCCTCCAATTAAATATGCATTAGAGCTGTAGAGATTTTTTCCTAACCCTAAAGTGTCTGGTGTTATAATCAAGTACAAGACTTGTTCTTGTTGAAATTTATTACATATTAAAGTCTCATTTAAAATTCTCAGGCACCCTGGCAATAATAAAACTGCTCCAAGAAGTCACAAAGAATGTTTTAAGAGAGCAGCACAGTTATGAGATGTAGCCTAAGAAGAATTTAACCATCATCAAATAAGTTAAGCTGTATACTTTATTACTTGTGTATACAGATACAGAAAATCCCAGATTTTGTAGTAGGCCTTCTGACCCTTTACATGGAATTATTGCCAAAATCTCTCTTAAGTATTCTGGATCTACTTAATACAAACATTTTGGTTGTAGTTACAGACTACTTGACTTTTTTTTCAACTCTTGGAGACACATTTTCATTAAACATCTTTAAAATTATCAAGAACTCTTACATCCACAAGATTGCCTTTATCCAGAATGTAAATACTTTTAAGAAGCAAACGAACAGTTTTTAAAAGTTGTGAGGGTTTTCATGGCATTGTGGGAGTTATTTTTGGTGGTAGTTTTTAGCTTTGTTTTTTAGCTACTGAAGTCCTATTCTACTTCGTTAGTTTCTTTAGCTTAATTTAATTACCAGTTCACTGTTCATTTGTCAAATTAAATGCATTCTTACAAATTTCTATTCAGATAATGAATACCAAAAGTATTCCTTAATATGTTAAAAGTTCATTGCATCTAAATTACTTGCTTCATAAGTATGTTGGGTTTGACAACGTTAGGCTTAAACTAATGAATTCCTCCCTATGCTTTCCAAAATTGGATAACAACCACTTATGATGTCTACTGAATTGCAGAGAAAGCGATCAGCCCATTCAATACAATAACACTAACCAATATAAATCTGTACAGTTATTTAAGCACCCATCAAGATTAGCTTTCAAAGCCTCTATGGATGGAAAAAGTCTAATGTAATTTTCACTACCTATTGCTAAACTAGCTTTTAAATATTTACTGTTCTATTTATTCACTGTAAAAACCAAAGCCCATAATCAGTGTAAAATAAGGGGAAAAAAGTATCACCTGTGAGAACAGAAGTCAATACCTTAATTAGATCAACTTGTTTTCTGAATTTATGCACCCACTACCCTGATAAAGATAATTCTGATCTATTTTATTATGCTCAGTACAGACTGTTTATGGTCAGTGCTAACCACAGTGATACAATATAAGAAATTTAAGATTATTTTTCTTCATGCTATAAGACCCAAAACTATATATATAGACTAAAAGCACATGGCAGCTGGCTTTTAAAGGCTTATGGAAAGGAATGACAAGACACTAACAGTAGTAAACAACTACCACCCTTCACAGATTTTTAGCAATCCATCTGGTTACCAACAATGCTCACTGAACTTAAAAATAGTTGTTCAAAGTCCATTTCAGACCTGAGACCAACAGCTACTCTCACCACAGCAGAGGTCCCTCCCAGCTCAAGCCCATTCCCTTGCTAGCATTTTGATAAGCACAAACTCCAGGAATGAATGCAGCGTTTGATATGCTGCCAACAGCGTGTTTCTCTTCTCTGCTTACGTTTGCTAATTCCTTAGTCTTACTGCCGCAAACCTTTTTGAGGCTCAGTTCACCAGACATAACTCTCCATTCTGATTTTAGAAATTACAAGGTTAGTCAATCACCCACTAAGGTACTGTTATAAAATTTCTGTTATTATGACACATTATGCAGCTATTGCTCATAGAGTGCGAGTGTGCACATACATGCCCATCTGTCTCTCAGAGCTTTGGAATCACTATGCCTTTGCAGCTCCTTTACATCTGCACAAATACTAACACAGTTCAGTCCCAAAGTACTTAGACTGTGTATCAGGAATTCAGATTTTATGTGTCATGAATTCAGATTCTACTAATCCTTTTTTTGGAACAGGAAATTTCTCAAAGTTTAGCTCTCAATATCTTCCTATCACAAGTAAAGATTATGATTTGTGCAACTGTGTGCATCCCATCTATAAAGCTCTAGCCTGCAGTCAGAAGAATGTCATGGCTCCATGAGCACAAGCTGGTTTGACTGATGTCTTCTTACACCACTCCAGCTTCGTATTGAAGAGCAACACATGTTACAATAACACAGAGCTCTTTTATACAGCCTTATATGATTTCATCATGTTCAGGGAACAACTGGTATAAAAAAACCCTGATGCTAAACTGCTTTAGTGTGTAAATGCTGTTTAAACCAAAATAATCTGTCCCGATCAAAGCTGCACAACAGTCAAGAGCCTTTTCACTTCTTACCTAGGTAGTACACCAATAAGGTTAGAGACTTATAAAAGTTGGAAGTGCCTCAAAGAAAGAAAGTGGAATAATAACATGCAGAATGACAAATTCAAGCATCACACAGCAGGAGTTTTGCACATTCATTCTCTGTAGCAACTACCACTGGAAGGAAATCTATCGTACAAGGAGAGACCTTCAGAATGACACAATTCTTACAACTGAGGATCAGAACTAAGTAACAGAAAACAGTTACTCAAAGGTTCAGATTTGGTGCTAAATCCTGGCCCAGGATTAAATTAACTGAATATATTAATGAAGGCCACATCTTCTGTAATAACAGCTCCACCAAAAACAAATCATGATAATGACGTTCTGAAAGCGAACATTTGTACTGGCTAAATATTGCCGTGAGGTAACTGCTCTTGGGGGAAAAAATGTTGTGGTAAGGTGTTTTCTTTCAAAACACTCAAGTCAAAATAGATTAGATACATGCTACACATTCATTATTCACACACATCTTTCAGCCTAGGCTCTGATGTCTTTAGATGTATTTACTTATCCTTGTACGAAAAACTGACCAGGAGAAGGAGCTATCTATTCAGTAGGCCTTCACCTAATGATATTAAACTTGGTAGAGTAGGCGTTGGAAATTATAAGGTAACAAAAGCACTTTTTCTTGTGATTATTAGTAGTTCATTTGTATGCCTGTGAAATGAAGACTTATTTGCTTGAATACATGTTTGAATACATTATCCTGTTATTCAGAATATATGCAATGAACCCTCTGGAGGCATTCAGGTGGTGACATCTTCTTCATTTACAACTGGCCTCGCCACCATGAGTTTAACTGAAAATAAAGACACTAAGATTAATGTTGAATTCCAAGGAAGACATGAGAAATCTTGAGGTAGCTAACTAGCATGAAAGGATATCAGGCATGGAATTTATCCAGCTGTATTTAACAAGCCATTTATTAATGATTAATACACCCGAATGACCTATCATAACAGCTCAGTGTCTGTCATTGTTTTAATTTGCTGCCGTGTGATATGCATTGGAACCGGGGTATCCTGAAGCACATCCTTATGTGTCGGATTCCAAAGTGTAATGCTAAGAGATATATGAGAAATTGCTTATCTGCTTACTCTCCAGTAGACTAAAGGAAGGACAGAAAGATGTCCGAGTCACACAGCGCTGAACGTGTTTTCCAGGTGCATGTTGTGTTTTACCTCAACTTAAATGTTGGGTTTAAGACAAAACCACATTTCTCAGTGAAACAGTCACATGCCATAACTTTTCCTGAGCTCCTCCTACACTGTTTCTTAAAACCACTTCTCAAATGTTCCTCTAGAAATATCCTGAAATCACAGACTTATTGGTGAAGTGACAAGTTCTTCCAGAGCTCTCCAAGGCCCCAGGTTCTTCTATGCCTTTCACCTTACTGTCAGAACTTGGTATACCCAATATAATCTAAAACCAGGTAATTTTGGAACAAATACTTCACATAAAAAAATAATAATTAAATACTACTTTTTACCATGCTAGCTTCATCTGTGTACTGTTCACGGTTTGGCATCAGCAACTACACCACTTCTACTTACATTCCAATGAAAGCTTTTGCTTGCCCTTGAATGCTTTGCTGTTGTTCTGGGGCAATGGCATTAGCTGGCCTCCAGCTCGGTCACTGGGCTATTGACATTAAAAATTGGGCCATGCCTTTCCGTCTGCCCCATCTTTCTTCACTTGTTAGGTATACAATCTAATTGTTCGATGTGAGCAATCCTTCAGAGCAGTTGTAAAAGTTCACACTGTAATATCTCATAGTCCATGAAGTGCAAGTTGTAGCACAATGAGCTGAAGTTATAGTTACAACACAGCTGAGTGTTCTACCAGAAGTTACATGCTAGACCATCAGGAACCTTATGCCACAGAGCTATCAGCAACGTGTAAAATGCCCTGAGTATTCACTGGTACCTGAAAAAAAAAAAAAAAAAAAAAAAAGCTCTGATTTCCACCAGGGAAGAAAAGCTAAAAAACTAACAAAGATGGGTAGTTTTGGTTTGTTTATTTATTTATTTATTTATTTATGGTTGGTTGGTTGGTTGGTTGGTTGGGTTTTTTTGGTTGTTTGGTTTGATTTCTTCTTTTATCTAATTCATTTAAAGCCAAGTTCATTTAATCAAGGAGATCTCTGAAAGCTCCTCTGGTTCTTTAAATTATTCCATTGTTTGACCTTAGTTATCTCAGTAGTTCCAATTATGGCAAAGTTCCTGGATGCCATACTAACAACTCTACAAAATTATGACTGATACTGTGCAAGCAGAAGGAAGGCTTGCAGCTCTGGTAAGCCTAGGAGAAGAGACATTTTTTTTCAGCGAGCTGTAAGCATGTGTATTTTTACAGGAAAGTACTTTGTATTCTCAAAACACTTTATGGCAACCTGTCACCTTCCTAAGAGAAAATAACCATGCCATTAAAGCAGCAAATATTAGGAGAAATACTCATTCTGGTTTTGACTCTTAAACCAAAGAACTAGTCAGAGCTGAAATATATAGGACTCTTTCATACTGATTTTGGCCACCAGAAATTTGATCTGCTGATTCACTGTCATATTCCAGGATTTGGCCAACAGCTGGCTATGAAAAATGAATTCTGTCATTCTGTCTTCATGGGTTTCCAGACTTGACATATTTTTCTCCCATTTCAGATGTGAATTCTTTTGTAGACATAAATGAATGTTTGGCATAATCAAAAACGTAACTTGTATTTCTGACAAGACTTAAATATATACATGAAATCTAAAACAATTGTTACTGACAACCCATAGACATATCAGAAAGACAAGACTGGGAAACACTCCAGAAACATCCTTATGAAGTAGACAAAAAATATACATTAGAAGGATGAACGAGGTACACACATTTGCTATAGAGAGGACAAACTTGTCAGAATATTTTGACTTTCCTTTTGAAGCCAGTTATTAAGCCACTAAGGTATCAGACTTCACCCCCTAAAACAGCTAATTCAAAACCAGTCATCAAGAAGTATGTTTAAATATGAAGCGTGTTTGCATTGTCTTCAGTTTTGTTTGTTAAAAAGAACTAAAGATAGGAAATGTTTCTTATCTTGCAAATGTCTTAGCCTTAAACTACTTCTACGCATCACACCAAGTCAAAATAACTAACTGAAATTCTAAGCATCATACACTTAAAAGGCAATCCAAAATTCTCATTTTGGACAAAAAAAACCTAACAACAACAACAAAGATCCCCAAGAACAACAACAATAAAAACCACAGACCCCACACTATTTTCTTGTTAACCCATGATAGTTCTTGTTTTACTGAAAAATTATGTGATCATTTGTTATTGATGCTATTGGAGACTACTCTTAAAATAAAATTGTGCTTGGTGTTCCTTAAAAATATTTGTCCCTTCCTGCACTGAAAAACCATACTCGGTGTGCTTATAAAATCTAGGGCCAAATTATGCAATGTAAATATTTAATAGGATCATTGGTGTCATTTATGGAGAGAGATATTCTGCATATGGAATTACATCTACATTAATTCTGAAGTATATCCTTAGGAGTCCATTATATTTTAAAGGTTCAAATACAGTGGAATTTCAGCTTAAAATTAAAACCAGTTGGGTTACTATAGACTGGAAAATGCTTTTGAAGTCAATACTATCATGTGACATTGCAGGATGTGCACCAACCCTCATAAACTTCCAATGCTTTAAGATTTAAATAGATTCTAATTAATTACTAGGGAAAATAGCTTAGTTTTGGCTTTTAAAAATGTCTAGTAACACCTAAATAAGTAATGATTGATGGATGTTTCCATCAAAAAGGTTCATACAGTAGTCTGGGTAAGAAAAATTCTACCAAAAGGTTGTAGAGGAAAGTGACAGCAAGAGCTATTGCTTCAAGCTTGTGAATAGTCATCCAACTCCTACTAGTAACATTATAAATGAGTGTCTCTTCCGTCAGTAAGTATTCCATCTGAATTATGTGCTTCTAATCAAAGTAAGGAATGAAAGCACCTCCAGAAATGCTGGACCTAAAATTCCTTTGGTTCCACACCTGCTGGAACTAACAATGGGGGAATACAACAGGTGGTGACAGTGGTCCAAAATATGACAGTTAGAGGTGTTGATGTGTTCTGCATACTGTGAATATAGTTTAGTGTCTGTACCTAATCCAGATGCTTGACAACCTGCTCCACAATGAGATCCCACTTTTGTGCACGCATCTGGCAGTCTCCACTTTGTAGCAAGAAATGAAATTTGACTCTTATTCAGAAGAAACTAAACTTTCGGCTAACGCGATACATCCATACAACCTACTGCATGCAAAGTTGGTTTGTTGACTGGCACAATCCCTCCACAGATACGTCTCCACTCGTCACTTGGCTCAAACTGTTTTATTTTCAGACTAAGCCTGTGCAGCTGCCTGAGGGACAGACTCCTCCTGCCTCACATCACGTCTGACAGATCTGCAGATAGCTTCACCAGCTGGTTAACTTCCCAGAACCAGCACTAGCTTTCCAAGATGGGTCCTGAATTAGAAGCAATGGCCATATAGGTGGCTGCACTTACATCTTAATCTAACATTTCACACCTGTTAACAGTGAGCAACAAGGAGAAGCAATCACTGCCTACTCCTCCCCTTTCTCTATTGCAGTTGAAACATAACTGTATCTGAATTACCTAAAAGGAATTCCGGTAAAAATTGGAATTTTTATTCCCCAAGCCTTACTACTATGGAATGAACATGCCTTTTAAATCCTACTGCAACAGAGACCAAGATGTACCTGCTAGATCACTGTTTGGGTTTCCCCTACGTCTTCCCCAACAACCATAGAGTGATACGGGGGTGGGGTGGGGGTGGGGGGCTGCATCTCAGTCTCCCATCCATGCACATTCTGTTGGAGAAACTTGAAGCACCTTCTGTAACAACAGTACCCATGGAGGTTTCAGAAGGCAGACTAATGCATGATTTTAGCTCATCGTTCATGATGCAGCCATTACCTGCTTTGTGCTCTTACCTGCTTTTTGTGACCTATCAGCTTTGCTGTGTTTATGGTGGGTGCAAATTCCATCATTTTTGCTGTGGAACAAGACTGCACACAGGGGGTGGGGAAGCATGAACTGCTTTTAGTTTAATAGTGGAAATGAACATGGAAAGTCATAGAAATTCAGAAACTATAGGTGGCATGAGGTATTTATAGCTCCTCCAACCCCTCTGCTATCCATTTGGCACTAATTGATGAAACCATTCATTTGGTAACATATTTTGGGCAATACCCCAAAACAGTCAAACATCTGAAGCATCTCTTGGACTCCCACTTTATGTGTGTGTTATTTGTAAGCGTTCTTTGTAATTGTTTTAGCATTTACATTTGAATATAACTGGCTAATACACTCTTCCATAAACAGGGAATAACTTTAAGATACCTAGCATTCCTGTCAGCTTCAGTGGTGAGGGGAAGTAGTAAAGTTCTCCAATCATTAAATTTCTCTGATTACTGATGAACTTGTTAATGGTACATCTTGGTTAAAAATAATAATATAAAAAGCCCCTCAAGATCATCTTGTTTCTTTCAAGCTCCCTTTCCTTTCTGAGGAACTCCCAGAAAAGCCAGCTGGCACTCACAAACTCTCACTAGTTATTTCAAGACAAATGTTTACTTCCTTTATGGAGTGTTAAAGTAGCACATCAGTGACAGTTTAATACCAGGACCAAAAGCAATTTCCTGTAGAAATCAAAAAAGTAACCTTGATTAAAACAATCAAGAACCAATTTTGAGACACTAAGTTATCAGCTAAAACAAGAAAGTCAGTCTAGAATTGAGTTCTGATTTAATTTTTCCTTAGGTATCGTGCTAAATTTCACTGAACAGAAAAATGAAGTTTCTGTTAATTAACTACTTGACAATTTTACTACTGTATTGCAGCTAAATAACACTCAGTGCTGTTTCAGAGGTCAGTGTGGTATTTTTTTTCCTTCTAACATTATGTTGTGAACAATCAATCAATCTACTCACTCTAATAGATGTAGGCTTTTTTGTTTTTCTTACTAGTCATGAAGCAATAATTTTCACCTATTGTTGCAAAGATTTCTAATGTCCTGTCCGTTACTATAATTGGGAGTCTAATTTTGAGAACCTTCTCTTAGCCATCTTTAAGCTCATTAGCTGCTACTCCAAGCCAGCTATAGGAACTTATGTTCCATGGAGATGGGGAAAAAAAGAGAGGGAAAAGAAAAAAAGGACTTTTTGAGTGTAAGACACTAACAAAGAATAGATTCTACTAAGGTATACCCAGCTTAAATATCATATCTTATAACTGATATACACATACACTGCAATCCATTTTCCCAGCTCTGACAGACTTTCCCTGTACCAGAAAGAGTAAGCCTACATCCAAAAGTAGCTGCCAAACAGTCTGATTTTATATATATTTCAAGATAATAAATTTTCGAAGTCAATAAAAGCATAAGTACTCCAAAATATTAAACCCTGAACTATTCACACTCACTGTTTCTTCTGTAGCTTTCTGACAGTTTAAGGCTAACAGTTCTGAGAAACTTTGATCCCTTGCCAATTGCTTCCTTTTCCCCCTGATACATGCCAGCTTGCTGCAACAATTTCCTTGGGCTTCCAGCACCTCCTCTTTTCTTAACTTCCTTACCTTTTCACTTTAGGGCTTGCTTTGGGATATAAAGACACTGTATATACATATATATGCTTATATTCTTGCTCCATAGCAAAACTATTTAACCACTTTTTTTGTAGTAAATTTTTTCTTTCATGTATTTCATGTTTACAGCTGTTAGTCATGTCTTCCTCTTCTATTCACCCTGAAAATTACTTGGTTTTGATATATAGGGCAACACTAGATGTATTCCAACTGCATGCAGCAATATCATCCTTACAGTGTCACAAGTTCATCTGGAAATATTCTAATAAATGAAATAAAGATATCTGAAAATATGAAAACTTTCCTTTCATTTGTATTACTATATTGCTACTTTAAAACAATTCCAAGTAAAAATAGAATGGACCTTATTGAGTTAACTTCCCCTTTATTGCTCTCTTGTGATTTAGGATTTCTATCAACTAAGGAACCATATAAAACAAGATTAAGAGATTTGTGGGGTTTGTTTGAATGTGTTTTTTAAATAACTGAAGGTATGCCTAGATAGCTGTCTCTTACAGTCTGCTCAAGACAGTGAGAACTATATTAAATTTTTTTCTCAGCTGATCTTAATTTACCCATTTTCAGTTGACTCAGTAATCAATTCTCTTCTACTCAATACAGGCTCATCAAAATCCCAGGGACTCAGTACTGACAGGATTATGTTTAAACTTGTAGGATGTTTTAGATATTAGAACATTAAAGTAAATTCATCAGGGAGAGTTTAAGGCTTCAAAACATTGTGCGTGTGTGGTTGTTTGTTTTTTTTTTAAAAGGTATTTTGTCCATATAGAATAAATTCCAGGTACTTCACAGAAACGTGGACTACGTTACCAGCTGTGTCACTAACTACCAAAACTAGACAGTAACACATGGTTGGTAGCAAATGTTTTAAGGGCCAGCCACCAATATATAGTGAGGGTTGACAGCATTTCAAATGTAAACCTTAACAGGGACCTAACAAGACAAAAAAAAACCCTGACCATTATTCTAAACCTCAAATCTTGACCAACAAAGATAAGGAAATGGCCATTGTTTCAAAAAGCACCTTAATAGGATCACAAGTACAAGCACAATATTCCATTCTGAGAACTTAACAACCAGGAAGGTAACACAAGAAAACTCATCTAAATCCTCAAATAGCAACAAAAATGAATCAGAGGAATAGCAAGTTATCCTACAATCAGTTGAATAACTGACATATGTAAATAGGTAAACTTTGCTTACACTTGAGGGTGTAGGCTAATCAGCAACCAATAAATTGATTCTTAAGCACTTCTTCCTGTGGCCTCAGGACATGAACTGATCCAAGCTGAAATTTATTTTTTTTTCAAATCTAATTAACTCATTAGCTTGAAGTATATATAAAAAAAAAAACATCACAAACAGCTGTACAGGTCACAAGAAAGCAAACATGTATGCTTTTCTAGAACTCTCCAAATTCCCTTAGATTTCAAGGATCCAAGCCTGTTAAACCCATCCATTTGCTCTCCCACTATCACATTTTATGGTGACAATTCACTTTTCATGGATTGTAGTTAAATTACGTGCTACTGGGGAACACCTAACTTTACATCCTTTAGTAAGACTATGTGGGATAGACCTTGAAAACCATAAAGCTTTGTAAACTGTAAAAGAAATTAACATTCTTGCAATACCATTTCATTCCTAGAGAACATATTTTTAGAGATAAAGAAATTGCATGAAGATAGGGGAGTATTTATTAAGATTCAGCCTGGGCATCGGACTGCAAAACTACTAAGGCACAAACTATCCTTGAGAAACTTACCTTGGACAGTAATTCCTATAGATTCTTCTCCTAGTTCAAGGATTTTGACCTTGTACAATTACGCCTACAGCCCCTAGAACTCACCTAGCTACATATTGCTCCACTAACATTGTAATTTCTTTATTTCTGTTTTTTAGAACTCTAGATAGTTCCAAGATTATTCAATATAGTAATTATTTTTATTTTCATCAACCATTTATGTACACAAATACACTTCATAAACGTGCAGCTGACAACACCTGGGATTAAGTAAAAGAACGCGGAAGAACAGTACCAAAATTCAAAATTAATCAGATATTCTTCCAGACTATAATGGCTATTCAGAAATGATGAGTCCAGATTCCTGCAGACCATTAATCAGGAATTCAGGCAAAGTAAGGGAACAATAGCTCACTTTGGAATGGTTTAGAAATAGAAATCTGCATTTATCTAAGGAGCTTTTAAAAGTTCAAATATCCGCCAAATCTACATAAGATTTTATTAGTAGAGGCTTGCTATTGCTGACTTCCCACAGAACCTATCTTAGATAAACATTCCAGCAATGGATCTCCTGATGAGTTTAAATATTACAGTAGCCTGTCATCAAGGAAAGTCACTTAATGCCCTCCTGTTTACTAGAGTGCTTCTGAGAAAAAAACCCAACCAACCAACCAACCAACAAAAGTACAAACAAAAAGAAAAACTGGCAGCAGCTCCACAGAAAGGAGTTCAACAAGTCAAGCTGACGCCCACGTGAAAAGTAGTTTGATGCCTGGTAGAGCAGATGATGTAAACTGGCCATAAAGCACAGACTGGTTCTGAACTGTAGCTGTCCAAAAGCTTTTAGGAATTTTTTTTTTTTTTTTGTTAGCCTCCCCCCCCCCCCCCCCCCATCAGATTTACAGTTGCAGTATTTGTGTATCACATGGCAATTCTCTAGTCACAGCAGGCAGCTTAATAAAGCTAAATCCAAAGTGTTATCCTTTTAGTCAAAACGATTTGTTAGCTCAACTGGAACAAAAATGAAAGAACATTACGGCACCTTAGCTGGACAACTCATGGCATTCAGTTGGCAGATAACAGCCAAACGACCCAGTAGGAAAGCAAAGATTCTTTCTGTACTGGCTTGCAGAAAAGCTTGAAGTACTTAGGATTGACCAAATTCCCTATTATGCAGACCCAGTATGTGTCTTTCCCCCGTCTTGAATACGTAGCTGCTAAGGCTGCAGTCACAGTAACATAGCAAGGTAGAAAATGGGAAGCAAGTGCGTGCTCTAAGCAGAATGAAGGAATTAAATAATATTTTTTGCCACCGTTGTCAATGGTAACATGTCAAATGGATGGTCTATCTAATTTTTAGAGATTCACTGTGAAACAAATTACTGACAATATTTTAATATTAAATTAATGTTAAAATTTAACAGTGCTAATGGTGAATATTCCATAAGGAATGGAATATATTAAGATTAAAATTTATTCTTTATTATTGAAATTATTATTAGTTTTCAGAATATGATGTGACAGCATCCTAACTTGTAGCTATTATATTTGTACAACAGTCAATTATTTTTTTTAAAAACACTACTGCATAAGGGCAGGTTCATTTAATTAAGGTTTTTTTTTCTAGATTATGTCACTAAAAGCACTTTGGAAGTTAAAGACCACAAGCTCAAAGATTTCATACTGATACTGGTATGAATTTAGTAGAAAAACTCTTACATATATTTTTTTCAACTCAAACTATCTGTTTAAAATACTGATTTGTCTCTCTTGATAACTCATTTTTATTTATTATTAATGTGGTAATAAATGTTCAATAATTCATTCTTAGTCTGTCTCTTTATCTAACATCCAGAGTATACTATCAAAGACAAAATGAGAAAGATTGGCTAGCATTTGAAATGGCCATGTATTTTTTATGAAAATTTTTGGTGTTTGCATTTTAAGTTTAGAAAAACCTACCTGAACTTTCAGAGATAAAAGGTGGGAGCAGACCTCCCAAGTGGAACTGTGTACATTTACGCCCAGCTGAAAAAGTGAATTGAAGTTGAATAAAATAAAATAAACGCCAAATCTGCAGCTGCCCCATGTAGTTTTTACCTATGGAATCTGTGTTACACAAACTAATTTTGTATTTTCCTGGCACAGTTTCAAAGCAATTTTTCATCTGTGGCAGATAACAAAACCTTAGACTTGTAGTTCGTTCCTCCTGGGGTAATACTAAACACTGAAATTATGGTAGATGAAAAACCATCTGTTGTCCCTTAAGCAGAGCCTGGTTTTGCCATCAGAAACGGTTTAATTTGGTTATTCTGTATGAATATTTTACTTCTATATTGCAATGTTCATTCCACAAAGTTTCTTAGTGCACCATTGACATCAATTATGATCGCAATAAAATATTTTCTGAAACAGAACGATTGAGTCGAAGTTTGGCTCACCATTTGTTCAAAGTTTCAAGGCTTAGAACTTCAGAGAATATTGCCATAATGCTTTGTCACTGCCCAGAAGCAAGTCTTCCTTTTTTTGCACGAGCAAAATAGTAGAATGATTAAAACCTTTGGATAAAGAACACAAAGGTTTTGATGTCGTTTTTAATAACCTAAATACTTTTTTATTTAGCACTGCATTGGGCTTGACAGTGAAATTGCTAGCTACTTATTGACATGGTCTATCAAATCCCAAGATAAAGAATTTTGGTAATCTTTTGAAATTTCACCTGTACTACTTTATGATTTATTCTAATATGCTAATAACTAATCTGCCAAATGGCAATAATCTTCCAGATATCAAGTATCATATTTACATCTTTGCTGGAAGTACACATGTTTTCATCTGTGTGTGTCTATGTTAAATGAAATTTGATCAAATACTGCCTCAGCCGTTTCACACTGTCAGGCTTCAGTTAGTGCCATTTAAATGGGCCATAGTTCAGAGCCTTCCAGTCGTTACAACTAAGTCTCATAAGAGCATTTTTGCTTTCTATGTATCTTAAACTAATTATAAGACTGAACTGGTGTAAGCGCAGCAGCACTGAACTGTTTGACTTACGGATAATTTAAAAGATGAAACAAAGATTAGTTAATAATGCTTTCTCTTCTAGGGTAATATCAACAGATTACATGGTTTGCCACTACTTCAGTAAAGCCAATGATCTAAAGTAATGCTACTATCAATAATCAGTGGAGTACTAAATTGGCTTTTCAAAATATTGCTCACATATTTACAAAAAAACTTAAAAGCTCATAATTCACTGTTCTTTGTTTGCTGTTATGTTCCATCTATTAAGTCACTGAGTCTTCCACAGAAAAAACAGAGCTGGATATCATTCACATACAGCTATTTTACTAAAATATATTTGGTTCCTATGTAGCATCGTATGAGCGTGTGTCAGCTGTCATACAAGGCAATCACACCGTGCTGCAGCTGAGTTGTCAGACACTGTGCCCGTACAGTTCTTTTGCAAACTGCTAAGCATTTAACTTTCTATATAGGAAATTCTGTATTCGTGAAGTTATTTAGAAACCTGACTCCCTCTGGACACCTATAGACCTTCGCTGATCTCTTTAACTAGTCCCAGGTCCTCAAAGAATTTCCTCAAAGAAATTTCCCTCCCAATTGAGCCAAATATTTCAGTGTATATCTAGTCTTCTGCTGCGTTTGGCTTATACGTGGAGCCAACCCAAAGCTGTGTAACCACAGTTAGTACAACACCGAGCCCAGCGAACATGCCCAAACTCTCCGCAGAATCGATCTGAATTCAGCTCTGTAGTAACCACAGCGACACAGCTTGCATCCAGCACACCAGAGTTCATACACATCTGCTCAGAAAGCAAGCCAATGGATGTATGCACAACCATTTTCAAACTGATTTCTTAGTTCTGGCTCACCCTATGGAAGTGCCTCTATCCATTTACTATATAACTCACACTTCACATCTCCTGAATTGTGCCTAAGTACCCATGCTTAAAACCAGGTACTGTGCAAGAACCAAACATAAGGTTGCCTCTGCCAGCTGAAGACCACAATACATAAATGTATATAAAACCCTCACTGAGTTTCTCAGATAATCTCTTCATTTTGTTAACTATTTAGCAAGCTTGGATTTAGGAATAGAGATCCAATTCTACAAAACCATGAAGCAAAAATGTCAAAGTATATGGTGAACTTTTAGTACTGAAAATAGCATCAAATATCTTTAAGTTTAGCAGTATTTGCACTGAGCATGACTATACCACACCAAAATGGAGAAATGGAAAATGTAGGAGATAAGGTACCTTATTAGTCAGTTTAGTGGGAAAGCAGCAGATTCTGTGACAGCAGAATGTGTATTTTTTTACTTAGCAATTGTCACTCCCCAGTCCAAAACTAAAAAGTTAAAACATCTAAAAGAAGGACCACCAGAGAGGTTCAGAGGATGCAGTTTACTTCCCGCTACTACTCTCAGAGAAATCTAAGAAGCCAAAGACTTCTCTAGATGTGTGAGGATTTTTTTGGTTGGCTTGTTGTGTTTTGGTTGGGTTTTTGTGTGTGTGTCTTTGATTTGGTTTGGGGTTTTATTGTTTTGGGGTTTTTTTGTTGTTGTTGGTTTGTTTTTTTTTTTTTAAAGGAACAGCTTATATTGATAGACCAGGTGTTATTTCTGTTAAGCCATTTCCATTATCTATGGAGTTTTCCAGATTTAGAGACATTTAAGTCAGTCTTTTACAAGCGTACTACATAGGGCTGGGAGCTAAGGAAAAAACACACTGTCTTTCTTCAAGGAATTGTCATAGCATTACATGTGTCTCTTGTAAATGTATCTTTTCTCTAAGAAAAGATTTAAACAGCAGCATTAAGCATCTCCCAGAAAAGTATTTAAATAGAAAATGTGGATGCTAGGTTTTATTAAAAATGCCATCAGTGGCTGCATCTATCTTCAGGCAGGCCCAGATGCTCCAGCCCGTACAAAACATCCGTTTAAGTCAATAGCAGCTTTGAGCAGCAAACAGAAAATTAACACCTCTAATAAAGCTTGAGAGTTGTGCTTCCTGTAACTGTCATTGTGTTTCTCCCATTTTGGGTCCTCTTGAAAGCCACAGGATAGACTAAGCCATCATTCAGCTGAACCAGAAGAACACACATATAGATAACACTAATGCACAGGAAAAAATGAAGGGAATATATCGCTAAAACATATGCCTGGCTACAGGTGGGGCCCTTGCTGAACAGGCAGAAATAAAGTAAGAAAACAGGGTTTCAAAAGCAACAGATGAACACATAAACCATAAACTAGTTGTCTTTATTGACATTATTTGCAAGAGCGACAAGAAAAGCTTCTATAGGTACAGCAGTGATAAAAGAAAGACTAGGAAAAATGCGAGCCCTCTCCAGAAGGAAACAGGAGACCTGATTACCCAGGACCCAGAAGGTACTCAACAACTCTTTTGCCTCAGTCTTCACTGGCAAGTGCTCCAGCCACACTGCCCAAGTTGCAGAAGGCAAAGGCAGGGACTTGGAGAATGAAGAACTGCCCAGAGTTCTTCTGGGAGAAGATCAGGTTCAAGACTACCTAAGGAACCTGAAGGTGCACAAACCATGGGACCTGATGAAATGCATCCACAGGTCCTGAGGGAACTGGAAGACAGAGGTTGCTAAGCTACTATCTATCATATCTGAGAAACCATGGCAGTTAGGTAAAGTTCCCACTGACTGGAAAAGGGGAAACATAACCCTACATCAGTTGGGGCAGTCCCAAGCACAAGTACAGGCTGGGCAGACAGTGAGAGCAGCCCTGAGGAGAAGGACTGGGAGCTGTTGGTGGACCAGAAGCTCAACATGACCCAGCCATGTGCCTGGCAGCCCAGAAAGCCAACTGGATCCTGGGCTGCATCAAAAGAAGTGCAGCCAGCAGGTCAAGGGAGGCAATTCTTCCCCCTCTACTCTGATCTCATGAGACCCCACCTGGAGTCATCCACTTCTGGGGCCCCAACACAAGAAGGACATGGACCTGTTGGAATGAGTCCAGAAGAGGGCCACAAAGGTGCTCAGAGGGTTGGAGCACCTCTCCTGTGAAGACATCCTGGAAAAGAGAAGGCTCTGGGGAGACCTTATAGTGGCTTCCCAGTACCTAAAGGGGGCTACAAGGAAGCTGGAGAGGGGCTTTTTACAAGGGCCTGTAGGGACAGGACAAAGGGGAATGGCTTTAAGCTGAAAGAGGGGAGATTTAGACTAGATATAAGGAAGAAATTCTTTCCCATGAGCGTGGTGAGACACTGGCCCAGGCTGCCCAGAGCAGCTGTGGATGCCCCATCCCTGGGATGCTCAAGGCCAGGCTGGATGGGGCTGGGAGCAGCCTGGGCTGGTGGAGGGTGTCCCTGCCCAGGGAAGGGGGATTGGAACTAGATGATCTTTAAGGTCCCTTCCAACCCAAACATTCTGTGATATACAGAGGAAATGACAAAGGGCTTATAGAAGACGTTGTTTAATTCTAAGGCAGTCTGCTTTAAATTCTGTTTGCACTGTAGGCTCTGACTGATTCGTCCCATTCCTAGCTTCACACTAATTTTAGAGAGCCAACAATACAGAATTTGAAGAATCGTTGCTGAATCAATATTTGAAGTGAAAGTTAAAGCAAACTAGAATAGAACTGAAAACTAAGTAGATCTTTGCAAACCTATCCACAAGTTTGTAAGATGCAGCTGTTAACTGGTAGTACCAGGCTGTCACCACTAGATGGCGCTATCTCAGTAACAACCGAGTACCACGAGTCGGAGGTGTATGAGCAGCCGGCGGTACACACGGTGACCCCAAGTCCTTTGCTCAGTGTGTCAGATCGTGTGACACCGTTGCAAGGAGAGCTGCGACAGCACCACTGCGCAGCAAAGCCGCTTTCCAACTACTCCTGGTGGTGAAAATGGACACCCCGGGATTTAAGAGTTCCATCTGCCTTGAGCAGATTGCAATCATAGCATGACACAGAAGACTGATCTCAGCTCTGCTAATGTCTTAAACAGTGGGCTTAACCTACCTACCTATCATTCTCTGTTGCATTTAATTCATAATTTATGTGCCTCAATGTTTACTGGCAATATTATATCTTGAAGAGTGAAAGGAAGAATAACCACCGAGCCTTTACCTCACTTTACAGTAGTTCCAATGCCCAGATGAGGGTAAGCAATTAAGAGTAAGAGGTCTGATGCAGACTGGAATAAATAAATATGAAAAAGATGCTGATAAAGCTGGAATCATTAAAAAATAATAATATCCGGAGATTTCTATCCAAGTAATTACAGAGTTGGGGGAGAAATCTAAGAATACCCTTCCCTGAAAGAAATACTCATGACAAAAGTGCTGCTTGGGAATAGGAGCTTAACTACCAGAGAAAGCATTCTGAGAGCTGTTTTCTTGATGCACATTTAATATAGGGATGGCTAAATTTATATTTGATTCAACCTATCCTCAATAGTGATCATCAATCAATAGATCCTCTTCTAACTTTTAATTTAATATTTGTTATTAAAAGCAATTTCCCCCCATTTACCATGAAATCATAAAGCATTCAGTTCATATGATACTTCCCAAATTTTTAAACCCAAATATTTGGTTACCCTTGCAGAACACAGTGCAATAACATGAACAGCCCAGAGGCAACAGAGTTGCTCCCTCAGAGGCTACAAAGGCCACTTGAGAGGTCAGTACAAAACACTATAAAAAAGCAGGAGTTAGTGTGGAAAAGTTATTCTTCAACAGAGGGAGATTTTCTTTTTTTGCATGAAAATAGCATGAAGAACATCCAAATGACTTGCACCTCCAAGTGAGTTGCAAAAACATTTGTAATTGAAATGATACAAATTAACACAACTTCATCAGAAGTATAACCCTTGTATAAAATCTACTGTAAACTAATGTACCACCAGAGAATACGGATCACTGTAGAAAGCCTACTAGCTTAGCCTGGCAACCATTAAACATAGTATTAGTATGATAGAGTGCATTCTGGTTTGGAATAGATTTGATATAGTCTTAGGTTTTTCTTAAAATTCCTTATGTTTACATTGTAAGCATCTATTTCAAAGACTATGATGATCAGAAAAGCAAATGTAAAAGTTGATTTCTCTTGAGTGGTTTTGACATCATCTCACTTGATATACATAATAGACACAAAAGTTGAGAACTGAGCTGTAAATCAGAAGCAATCCATTCACTCTAAAGGTGGAAACCTCAAGATCATAAACAGCTTAAAAAAAACCCTGTAAAATTACAGTTAGGATGCTATTAAAACCTCTGAGTATGGCAGTATGGCATAACTGCAGAAAATAACTTTTTCATTGCCTAACTGTAGTGGTATTTTGCAGATGCTTTCAAACACAAAAAACCCCCCCATCAAATATCTGAAAGTTCTTCTGTCGTCTTTATGTGATATAGAAAGGTTTAACTCCACTCCATAGGTCTTTGGAATAAAACCCCATGAGATCACTGAAGCTACAAAGGAGGAGCAAATGGTCAATTTCGCTTTTTTTGATGGATTTGCCAAGTGAGGCGGAATAAGACTAATCTACAAGAACCTGAAATAAGCAAGATCACCATTTCTCTGTTATTTTCCATCTCTGCTTGAAAAAAAACACACCCAAACCCAAAAACCAACCAAAGAAAAAACAAACACGACACACAAAAAAACCTAAAAAATTTGTGAATTTCAGTGGTCAATTTACCTGGAATTTTTATTATATACTTGATTTAAATTGCTTAAAACATTTCTTCATTTTGTTCTTATGCTCTAAGATGTAGCAAATTTTGATTTAAGTATTTGCTGAGTGCTGAAATCTGCAAAGACACAGTTCTTCCATCACTTGTAAGGGACCACAGCACGTACAGACTTCAGTGAAAATTAGGATCTTCCCAACTTCCATAAATCCAAGTGCCTTCATGAGTTTCAACAACACCTGCATCTCATCAGTTCTCTGAGCAGGTAAGAAAGAACATATCTGGTTGCATCTAATGTGATTGTGCTTCAGATACGCTTTCTAAGAAATGAGCAAAGAGAAAGTTCAGCTTTCAGTAACGCAGCCCAATTCCCTTGTATTCGTTCAGTTCACTGCTGACAGTTATGTATGTTTGGTTTAGAATCTGCTTAATTTTTCAACTTTTGCTAGGAAGCCCACCTAGCACTCTCATACAGTATTTTTCTTTCTGACGGTTTTGTTATTTTATTAACTGCTATGCATTAAAGCAGCAGACTGCAAGAAAACAAATAGACACAAAGGTGAAGCACAGCCAAAATTCTGGAACACTGACTAGTTTGTTGGAGGTGATGAAGGAAGAGGGGATTGCAAATGACTCTTCTGCAGAGAAGCACAGCCATAGCTCAGTGCTGAAATCCAAGGATATTACCCAGAGCCATCAGCAGCAGACTCCTTGGAGGATCACTTGATCAGATATTTCTTCTGAATGGGAGTTACCGACACCGCAATCATCGTTACAGTGCATGTGGCAGGCAGTTCTGAAATACCTCCTTGACAACTGACCAGTGTGCACTGGGTTTCGGTCAGTGACTGAGAAAATCAATTTCAGAAAAAAAAATATGTGGGGGATATGTGGGGATAATTTGCCCACAGAACATATCTTAAGAAAATCTTTTATATTTTACCCAATTGCTTGAACTCAGCAGCTGTTGAGAGTGTGGAACGAGTTTCTCATTCCTTTCAATATGAAAAACTAAGCTTAGCAGTTCATAAATTGCACTGCTAGTTACAGAGAAGAACTTCCTGTGATAACATTTTTAAGCTCCAATTCACATCGACTAAACCTAAAATGCTTCTAGATCAACAACATTTTTCACAGAAAGAAAATGTATGTATTTGGTTTAGGCATAAAAACATACATTGAAACGGCTAAACAGAACGTTCCGTTGTTAAACGTTGTGTGGAAGCCTAAAAGTACAAGGGCATGTAGAGATGGTGCCTCGGCTGGGAGGAGGGAAGGGGAAGGACCATCTGTCAGCACACGTGGCGAGAAGGGAGGTTATGAAAGGACTCAACTGTCTTTCCCTGGTCCCTCCCAAAAGAAGTTTCAGTTATGTGTAAACAATGGAAGCAGTCAATAAAGCTCCGTTTTATTGGCAGTTAACATCAGAATTTAACTGCAATATAATTACAATATAATTCTGTACATAAGTTCATTTTATAATAGTGAAAAGAAGATGCATCTCTGCATTGTAATGCAAAGGCACCCAGTGCAATGGCACGTTCTCAGACCTGAGAAAGACATTTAGGAGCCTATCGAGTGCATGCGATAAATCACGTAAATATTTTGATTTTCTGAGAGCAAATAAGTCAACCCAAGTTTCTTGAGATGAACTGCAATATTCAGCTACTCTAAACAGCCGTAAAGACTGGTAATTAAGTGCTCAGCATTCAGAGCACTGTGGCCAATTGGATCTATGTCTCTATTTTTGGATTTAATTTGGACTGATTTCACCAACAGTACTCCAAGAATCACTGAAGGAATTTCAGACTTCTGGAAATAAGGCTTCACAGCTGAACTTTTCAATGTTAAACTATTTTAAATGAATTCTCTATATAGGTACGAGTTAACTGCAGTAAGTCCAATGATCTACTAGCGTTATAAAGCATATCATGCCCAAGTCTTGGTACAAATTATTTTTAGACTCTCTTACTAAGAGCAGGAGGAGGGGAGCAATATCAGAGAATGCTACCGTCAGTAAGTTCCACAGAGCTACTAGCACCTATGTATTTTTCTGTCGATTTGACTTATGTGTATTAAATGTATTCAGCCGATGCTCAAATTCTAGCAGTTAAAAACTCCATCTTTAGTGCTGCTGAAGTTTTACTGTTACACAAACGCACTCTTCTCCTGTGACATTCCTGATCAAGCTATAAATGACTATCAACTACCATAAGAAGAATTTTAGTATTTTACTGCCATTCTTGTAGTTCACAGAAACTGAGAACAAAGCAAACACTCCACATACTTTGCCTAAGTATAACTTGGGGGGTGGGCAGACAGTAAGGAGATGTATTACAACGCACCCTAATTCCAACTAAATCGTAAGGGATATATTTTTCAAGTATTTACATACATTTTTATCCACTTTGACTTTCCCCCAAAAAAGTTTGTGAGCTCAGAAAACACTTTTCTGACAATGCAACATATTTCCATTTCAGCACTCTGAAAACTACACACAACCTC